>NW_020653853.1:3375926-3378448 GCF_003589595.1 Hyposmocoma kahamanoa
CAGTAGCTTAAATGTGACGTTTTCAAGTGTAAATTTATTTTACCTATGGAATAAATAATCTTTGACTTTGACATTGATGAATAAAAAAATTATGTAAAAATTTTAGATAAAATATTTTAAACAGAAACCTGTATGTATCTGTGTTTTCAAGCCATATACTTCAATCCTTAGCCACTCTAATCTACTTCTCTAACTAAGGTAAACGATTCTTTTATGGGGAACTGTACGTTTATACGTTTTAACAATAAGATTCCGGAGAATAAATTAAGATTATTATTTCCTAAGTTTAAAGCTTACATTAAAAGAATTTCAATTGAAAAGTCATGTTGCAAAATTGAAGAGTATGTGTTAGATAAAGATGTGTGGAAAGATAACAAAAGTCTAGATTCCACACAGTTATGATAATAATAATAATAATTCGTTTATTTGCTTAAAACATGGTATAACAGAAGACGTTACAAGAGAGTACCAGTACAAACATGTTTCGCATATATTAAATAGCATGTCTAGTTATATAATATCGATCAGACTACCACAACTCAATAATACAAAAATGTCACAAACGTGTCAAGCTCCAAATTAATTTGGTCAAGAATGATAATCTTCAAGATAAAATCATATAGGTATCTCATTTTCTGTCAAATATTTCGTTTAGGTCATAAAAATTATTTTTATTTAACCACTTGCACAGCTTTGTTTTAAATAAACTTAAGTTAGTTTCATCTCAAGTGGTATTTTATTATATATGTCAACACACATTTTTAAACAACTTTTACTGTATTTAGCAGTCATGGGAATAGTGTCAAGTACAAGTCTATTCGGGTTTCTGCTGCTTAAAAAACTGATACTTACTAATAAATATATACACGTTGCAGACTAGGACACTGTCAGAAAATATTTACGCACTCCAGTTTTGAAAATAGGAAGCGACTGAATGACATACTGAGGTTTCAGTAGGTTATTCATTTTGGCTTAAGTTCACGGTTGTGGTCCTCCCCGAGAAAGCGAAACCGTTCCTCAATGTAAGGCGGAGTACGAAGGCAACACAGAACGTTATTGAGAAAGCTGAGAACGTGCGTAACTTGATGGGCAGCCACTGAAGCCTTCACCTACATGCAGACTCATGATCGAACCTGGGCAATCCCTATATGAACCTGATGCAAAGATTCTGTAGATACTGGAGTTTGTTAAATGGATCCTCATTGAGGTCAATGACGCAGACATCAACTGAATCTGGAATAGGCAAGAGCCGCGATTGCGCAAGTTCAACCTTGATCCTCACAGGAATTAGCAGTAGAGCTCCTTGTGAAAGAGTTCGTCCAGGGTAGTGCTGCCACCTTACCTATTTCTGCCGCCAAGCAGTAATGTCTGCATTACTGTGTTCCGGTTTTGAAGGTGCTGGTGAAATTACAGGCACATGGAACTTGTCAACTTATGTCTCAGGGTGACGAGCGCGGTGGTAGTGCCCTTCAGATCGTTGCAATTTAAAGCCCTGAGTGGCACTGTAATTGTTATGGACAGACGTAACTTGTCATCAGGCGCACCACTTGTTCGTCCCGTCACTTGATGTGCAACAGAGGTTGCCATATTACAAGTATTCACCGGAGCCAATACACGAAGATGACCGCACCAAAATCTATTGGGATCGATCTATTATCACGGATAGGAATATTCTTGCGAATAAGCCTGATATTGTGATATTGGATCGATCGCAGTCGAGGGTATTCCTTGTGAACGTCACCATCCCGCATGACGAGCGTCTCGGGAAAGCTGAAACCGAGAAACGCCGGAAGTATCTCGACCTGGCGCACGAGACCACCGACATGTGGGATGTGGCCTTTACTGAAATAATCTCAATTGTTTTGTCCGCAAATGGGTTAATTCCAGTCAGCCTTTGTAACAGCTTGAGGCGGTTGGATTTATGTCGCGTGTCGCTTCCAACACAAATGCAGAAGGCGGTCCTGCTCGATACGGCACGTATTGTTCGCCGATTCTTGGACCTGAGTCCCTGACCCCGGCCGACTGTGCCATTGCCGGGAAATACCGCCTCTCCCATTTAAAAATTCAAAATTAATCTTTTAGGCCTTGGGAGAGGCGAGATTTTAAAATAAATATAATAATAATAATAAATAAGCAGATTTTTCCATCGTCGCAGTGATCTCATACGGTTCTTGCACAAATATTCATTTCTGCAATCTACGCTCGTAACTTTTGACTACTCTTGTGAAGGTGGTTTATGAGCACCGTTTTTGGCCCTCTGCCCACTGTGCAGGTTTGCATTTCGCTCTCATACGAGTACAGTGTGTAAACAATATCGATTGAATTTGTTTGACAAGGATATATTTGACCGAGCATTGTACATTGTCTGGCTCCGAATTTCTTTTATTGCGGGGAAATAGTATACGAGTCTATGTTATAAATACTTTATTTAACCAATGATCCTATACACAATATATGTTACGTTCATCGTAATCGACGTTAGAAATCTGTCGCGCAACCTATATAATCTTTTTCAAAAAATC
>NW_020653853.1:3378458-3380471 GCF_003589595.1 Hyposmocoma kahamanoa
TAGAGAAATGCGTCCGTCTCTATTCTGAACACTAAAATAGCTCTGCGTTAAAAAAAATGTAACAGTTTAGTTGATGTTTTTGGGTTGTAAATTTGCAAATATATTTTCAAGTTTTGAGATAGGTAAATGTGAATTTAATATCTATAGAGTTTTAGTTGAAAATCAAAGTATAGCAAGTACATGTCCATATAAAAATTATGTGCAAGGTTTATAATTTTATTCTTAAACAATTCGTTTTAAACTTTTATTTTGCCTGTTTTCGGGATTTTATATAATCATGTAAAATACATTCTATCATGTAACAAATTAGCACATTCTTTGGATCATATCCTTAGGTATATCGTATATTTTTTTGTAAGACCGTTATTCAATAGTAAATACCTAAAACATTCGACTTAGCGAAACGATTTTTCATTGCTTCTCCATTGACTCGCCTTAATAAGAGTGGTTACAGGCGGCGACGTTCATGAAACGCGCGATTGCATGGCTACACTTGCGATTTATAGGCGATTGCATCGATGGAATCCGTAATACATCTCTGCTTAAAATCGTGCGTGTAAAAGTAGACGATTAACGGTCTGAAATGGTCTAGTCCAACTGAAATAGGTACATGTCTTCACAAAATCCTATGGTTGCCTATATTAACCGGTTATTATAGGGGTAGCAGTGATCATCCGATTACTACATAATGTATTTTAGAATACAATTTATTATTTTTAAGAAAAATTGTTTTTTTTTCCATCTGTCATCCTATCAATCATGTGTCAATCAGAAATTCATTGTACGATATTGAATAAATAATACTATACTCTCTTACTATAAAATAACCATAAAGTCAGGTCACTTATTTGTTACGGAAAGAGTAATCAGAGAAAATTTCATTAAAAAAACAACGTAATACGAGCAGTGCGTGTTGCCAGGGACGACCTACGGCTCTGAATTGTGATCATTTAGTAAGGGCCTCATAAAAAAGCTCAAGTCGATTCGGAAATGAGGAGATCCGTAGAAGAACGAAAGTCACTGACGTAGCTTAAAAGATTAGCAAGGTGAAGTGACAGTGGGCAGGGCACACAGCTCGCATGGAGACCACGAACCAGAAGGCGACGGCTCCCTACTAGATGGACGGATGACCTGGTAAATCTTTGGCGGAGTGCTATGTTCAGCAGTGGACGTCTTTCGGCTGATATGATGAAGATGATAATGATGAACAATGCACTTGCAGTTTGCGAAATAGAATTTCATGTTGAAAATAATAGAGTCTTGAATAGAGTTTACAAATATGTCCCTCATTATTTCCTTCACCAATCAAATGCCAGACTTAGTCTCGCACAGTGGGCACATTGCCAAAATTTCCAGACAAAATTAATGATACCGGAACCGTATAAATTACCTTGTTTATTTTGTGTAACATCTGGAATTCGAAGTCGCGTCTTCCTGCAATTACAGTAAGTTTAATATATCAGCCGATTATTACATGTTCTCAGATGATAAATAACACGTGGTTTGGTAAGACAGGGTATATTTTAATAATAATAATAATAATAATAATAAATTTATTTCCTTCACACACAATTTCAACCATAATTAAACATTCTTAAGTAATAAAACATTTAGGAAATGAAACTATTCACGGTCACGGTTGACCATGGGACCTGTAAAGGGCCCGAAACGTCGGTTTGTTTGAAAAAACAAATATACGCGATTTAAATCCGGAAAAATAGTTTCATTTCCTATGTGTAACAATCGCGAAAACCTAAGAACTCGATAATAAAACATTTGTTGTCTGTGAAGGCTGGAGCCTAAACTAGGATACCCTGTGCTATAGGTCTCCAGGCCTCCGCCTACGGATAAAGTATCAATAAAACATTGACTGCGTCACGAATAATTGCTGAGAGAAAGTTACTCAAAATTTGGTTTATACAAATCAAAAAATTATAAATATAAATAAAATTCAAAACTAGAGGGCAAGTATTTTGTTGTGGGTGTGTGAGAGTGTGGGTGTGTGAGAGTGTG
>NW_020653853.1:3380481-3395538 GCF_003589595.1 Hyposmocoma kahamanoa
GTGTGTGTGTGTGTGTGTGTGTGTGTGTGTGTGTGTGTGTGTGTGTGAGAGTGTGTTTGTGTGTGTGGGAATTACCTATAATGGAACATGAAGGAAGGCAATTTTGCCTATGCCTTGGCCTGTTTAATGTATAGGTTCAATATTTTGTTATTAATTTACACATGGTGACCTAAAGTAGAGGGCATTTGAATGCGCGGAATGTCACGCATGCGATGGACGGACCAAATACACACACATATGCACGTACGTACACACAATCACACGCACGCACGTATGCACACACAAACACAATCGCAAAATACTTCACCCCACGTATAAAGGCCAATCATTGTTGTTTATTTTCTTTTTTGTACTATCTTTTCTAATTATTTAGTTCAGTTTTTGGTTATTATTATCATACCTTCATTTCTTACTTTAAGTTGTACTACAATAGAAAATCTCTTGTGGTTGTCCTTATCGGGAAGAATCTGACTTCCAAGATAAAGTATCTACTAGTTTGGAAGTCAGAGCATCACCATTTTGAATTACTTAATTTATTTGATAAATAAAGATTAAATAAAGTCTGCAGTGAATGGTCCTTTGCATGAATATACGTGGGAGTCCACTAAGTGTGTTTCTGCAGTACGTCCGATTCGTATCTGGGGGTCTACTCTCGTTCTTCGTCTCACGTCCGTCCGAAAAAATAACCGTCAAATAAGTAATACTCGACCAAATTGAAAGACAACGTAAGTATGGAGCTTCACTCGCATAATGCGTCTTTTAATTTGGTCGAGTATTACTTATTTGACAGTTATTTTTTCGGACGGATGTCGGACGGAGAATGACAATAATTATGACAGTAGACAGTAATAAAAGAAAGTAATGAAATGACGGTCTGAAATGTCACAGGGATCATTTTATCTCTAGGTGTACAAATCCACAATTAAATAAAGTGTGGAATTAAAACCGTCATTGTGGTTTAAATATGAAATCTAGGTATATTATGCAGCTGACTTTTTTGTAGATCTACTCGTGATTAATATTATTGTAACACACTATTCTCACGCTATGTAAGCGCACTCCCAGCGTTCCTTGTACATGTTTTAAAATTGACATATCTTAATGAAATTTTTATTGAATTGATATTCAATTATTTTTTGTGAAATTACTCCACTAGTTTGTTATAATTATTAATACAAAGATCGTTGAAAGACCAAGTACAAAGACACGACGCAAGCACATAGAAAAATTCGTGAGGTCCGTTGGTTCGTTCCGTGGCTTAGTTGGTATAGCGTCTGGCACGGTATGCAAGAAGACGTCGGTTCGAATCCGACCGGATCGAAGGAAATTTTTCTGAGTGTTCGATCTTTGTATTAATAATTATTGACATATCTTTTTTAATTTGTTATCTAATGCGAATTAAACAAACACTAAATGTTAATTCAAGTATATTTTACTACACCAATGATATCACATTTAAATTGATTAGCGTGCACAAACGCACACACAAACACAACATTTTCAAAAACTATTGTTCGAGGTTTTAGTAGCTTTTTTTTATAATATCAAGTGACGGGACGAACAAATCGTGCACCTGATGGTAAGCTACACGCCTGTCCATAACAGCTACAGTGCCATTTAGAGATTTAAATTGCAAAGATCTGAGGTGCCCTACCACCGAGCCCGTCACAATGAGACATAAGTTGACAAGTCCCATGTGCCTGTAATTTCACCAGCACCCTTACCCTTCAAAACCGGAACACAATAATGATGATATTACCGCTTGGCGGCAGAAATAGGTAAGGTGGCAGTACTGCCCTGGACGAAATCTTTCACAAGGAGCTCTACTGCTTCGAAAAGTTAGTAGCGTGTCTTTAGTAGGTAGATCTTTACTTTAAAATAATATTAAACGTGCAGATTCAGATTTTTACCATTTTATTCTAAGCATTGATCATTGTTCAGATGCAAAATCATTTACTATGGCGATTAACACACTGCGTTGCGTCACGCAACGGGGTGCAGCACAACGGAGACGCGCGCGCAGTGGTGGAGACGCGAGACTTGGTTTGCTCCGCGCGGGGGCAGCAGCATTGCGGCCGCCAGGTGTCATATAAGGATTGCTTCCTCTATAGACCTAGCAAGGGGTCTACTCTCCCGTTCTCCACCAAAAAATAGTTACTGTCAAGTGCCTGGTGGAGCTCAGAGCTTTAAATCGCATTACTGTTTGGCGGTAGAAATAGGTAAGGTTCCTTTTCCAAGGAGCTCTACTGCTACTAAATAATACTCGGTCAAATTAAAAAGACGCATGACTCTAATGAAACTTCATACCTAACATTGTTCCGGACGGAATGTTGAACGAGAACGGGAGTAAATCCACATGCACAAGTCTATTGTGTAGCGCAGTGTGGCACTCCCTGCGTCTCGTAGCGCTCCCGGAGAAGAAGTGTAGTAGTGTGTTCTACGGCGTTTGTTTTCTATACAAACTGAGATACGTCAGTGCAACATTAAAAAACGCAGCTCCGCACGCCGTTACGTGTCACAGAGCAGTGTGAAAGAGGCCTAAACACCCAAGTAATCGTATGCTTTTGCAATACAAATTTATTAACTAACAATTATATTATTTCGTCTAAATAGCTCTTCTGCGTATTCCAAGCAATTAGTTTGCAACAATTACGTTCCAAATCGTGTCAGAGTCACTTGCACGTTGGGCAGGCCGCCAAAACTTACTCAGACAAAATAAATGATGCCAAAATACAATCTACGCCCATTTTAGTAGCTGTTAACAGTATCTAATTGAAGCCTGGAATTACATAATCTCGTTGTTTCCGAATTGGTTTGTACCTGGAAAAAAGAAATAATAACTATTAATTAAATTATAATACATATTATTACACCGTGTAATACAATATTTGTTTCTGAGTTATCAATATTATTTTCTAATTAAGTAGTTTTAGCATAAAAACACGAATAAACTTTATTTTCTACAAAAAAAAATTGCTTTTGTGATCAACACATCGATAAATTGATATTTGCATATCATTAAGGAGCCGTAAAAATTTTCGGGTTTGCCTTTATTTAAAGGTAGAAAGGAAACATTATATTTGTAATCAATCAACAACAAAAATTCTACAAATTGATGACAAAGAACTTAGAAATGAATAGATTTGCGAGATTAGTAGCAGTAGAGCTCCTTGGGTAAGAGTTCGTCCGGGGTAGTACTGTCATCTTACCTACTTCTGCCGCCAGGCAGTGATGTCAGCATTACTGTGTTCCGGTTTTGAAGGGTAAGGGCGCTGGTGAAATTACAGACACATGGGACTTGTCAACTTAAGTCTCCTCAGATTGCAATTTAAAGCTCTGAGTGGCACTGTAAGTGTTATGGACAGGCGTGTAGCTTGCCATCAGGCGCACGACTTGTTCGTCCCGTCACTTGATGTTTAAAAAAAAGATAGTGTACTCGATAGCAATTCCGTTTCAATTCTAATTTTTCTAATACAGTTCATTTTGCTTCTGTCGAACGGCAGGGGCATTGGTTATATTACAGAATGTATTCTTTTACAAACGAAGTTTAAGCCATTTGAATGAAAATGTATATCGTATACTCATCGAGTAATAACCAGAAATAGAGACGAAATGTCATGTAATTTGTTTGAAAACTATTCTGCCATATCATTACTGTGACAACTGCGCTCCGATTGGCCAGCCCGAGTTCGAAACAATTGACGGGTTTCGTCAATGGGTATCGTCAACTGTTTCACTTCAAATCGACAGTTAACTCGAGCTTAGCTATAATGGACGAAAATTGCATAATTACATATTTTATTACCGATGAAATGTGATTCCGTTTGTTTTGTAATTAGATGTTTTGCTGTTTTTCCCACACCATCAAATAGAACAGCACGGCATTGTTAGAGATATTATCTTTATTACAATAAGTACAGATTTTTTTGGAATATACGAAGACGTACACACAGGTCAGTAGTTGGCCTGTCTATATTTCAGTGCAAACGAGAATTGATATTTATAAGAGCTGTACCGCTAATGTATTACCAGGAATATATGGCCCTTATTTCGTCTCTATTTTTGGTTATATACTCGATGCGTATGCTATACGAGTTCTAGTAAGTTCAGTGGATATAAAAATAAAAATCATGGGTATATTTAAAGTACCTATTGAATACTGCTGTTTACTTATAAAATTTCGAGGTAAGTTTGAGTTTTTTATCAAAAACATTTTTAGAAATCCTTTTTGCACACCGTAACAGTAATCAGTGTACGTTTTCAATTTTACCATATATTTTTTCCAAAGTCAATAATTCAACATTTTCACCGCCATGCGGAATCAACTTAAACAATGTGATGAACACTTAATATAATAAGACGAATGTATTCACCCAATCCTATTAATTTTAGTAACATATACAGCGTGTCCCAAAATTCAACGATAAGCGGGCGCTGGAGGGTGGACCTGCGCGTAACTACTTGAGGAAAAATAAGAAAAAAAATTTATATCATTTTTTTTTAAATTACGATAAAAAAATTGTTATTCTTCGAAAATTTACTCCCTTAATGATATTTTGAATCACCACGACCACATTTTTTCAGATATTTCTGATGTTTTAATTTTAACGGCCACCTAAGTAGTACTGCTGTCTACCACAACTCTTAAAAACTCTAGAATGCCTGCAGTTTTACACAAAAATCCATCAAAATATTTTTTTTCCTTAAAATTTTGAAATATTTTTACCTTCAGTCGACTTTCACTCTACGTTTTGTAAAAAAAAAGTATGGACACCACTGCGGCAAGTTTTTTTAAAAATTGACGCAACTAACCAAGATTCCAAAATGGTATAATACTTTAATAAATCTAGGCGCCAAAAATATTGGTACCATTTCTAAGAAAGATTATTGTTCTTGTCCATAATAATCACTTTTACTATGTGCCGAAAAAAGATATGTGTTGCAATTTCTTGGAATTTCAATGGCACGTGTGCGTAGTCGATACAATTTAGAAATTAGAGAGAGAAAAATACCGAGAGATATACGTTAGAAAGAGATAGATAGATGTCCTTTGTTGTATAGCAATAACGCAGGTAGAGAAGTTCCGGTGCTCAGCAAGTCAGTACGCTCTGCTCCTTTGTTTACTGCGCACCTTTCCGTAATCAATTGACTTAGCTCTCGTACTAACGAGTTTTGGCTTGGCTTATTGGACTGGATTTAAGTGATCTGCAAACTAAATTGACCTGGCATCACTTTGGACTGTGAATTGGAGTTTTGGCGTATTTTGAACTGATTATCGTTTATCATGCCGCTACCATACACACCGGTGGAATACGCTAACATGCACCTCATTTATGGAGAATGTCGGTGCAATGCTAACGCTGCCAGCAGATTGAATCGAGAAAGGTACCCAAACACTGAAAGATACCCGGATTATCGAGTATTTTTGAATGTGCATCGAGCGTTTTCGGAGGGTCATTTTCCATCTGCCAGAAGAAACGCTGGAAGACCGAAATCGGAATGCGATGAAGAAGTTCTCAATGAAATAAACATTGATGCAACTACCTCAGTACGTGCCATAGAAGCAGCTACGGGAATCCCAAAAAGTACGGCACATCGAATTCTGAAACGTCACAAGCTCCACCCATATCACTATAGGCGAGTGCAGACGTTATTGCCTCGGGACTATCCACTACGGATCGCATTTTGCCGTGTGATGCTGCAAAAACACCGGGAAGATCCCCAGTTCCTAGACAAAGTTCTATGATCGGACGAAACAACCTGCAAGAAAGATGGCTATTTAAATCTTCACAATTTACATAGTTGGAGCAATGAAAATCCGCACCTGATGAGACAAGACAAATCCCAATATCAATTGAAGGTTAACCTATGGACAGGCATATTAAATGGAAAAGTGATTGGGCCCTTTGAGTTACAAGGAAACTTAGATGGTGATAGTTATTTGAACTTTTTACAAAATGATTTGCAAGAATTATTAGAAGACATCCCCTTAAGTGATGTACAAAACATGTGGTTTCAAAATGATGGTTGCCCAGCTCACTACGCCCGTCCTGTGCGAGAATACTTAAACCAAGAATATCCTGGGCGTTGGATCGGGCGACTTGGTCCTATCTTATGGCCACCCCGTTCACCCGACCTAAACCCCCTGGATTTCTTCTATTGGGGTTGTCTCAAAGACAGGATTTACGCAAAACCCATCACAACATTGGACGAGCTTCGGCAAAAAGTCAATCAAGCTGCGGCTCATATCAACGGTAGAAGATATGCACGACAGATAAAACGATCATTTTTAAGGCGATGTCGTGCATGTATTTATGCTGGTGGCAAACAATTTGAACATTTACTATAATGTTAATTTTGCAATAAATAAATTAAATGAAGAAATACCATTTGTTTTGATTTATTCAACATTTTTCAGCAACAAAAACCTATTTTCGGCAAATAGTAAAAGTGATTACTATAAATAAGAACAATAATTTAGAATTTTAGTCTTTCTTAAAAATGGTACGAATATTTTTTGTAACATTTTTTTTAAGTACCTGCTTTATTGTTATTCAACAAAGGGCATCTATCTATCTCTTTCTAACGTATATCTCTCGCTATCTTTCTCTCTCTAATTTCTAAATTGTATCGACTACGCACATGTGCCATTGAAATTCCAAGAAATTGCATCAAATAATCTTTTTTCGGCACATAGTGAAAGTGATTATTATGAATAAGAACAATAATCAAGAAATTTAGTCTTTCTTAGAAATGGTACCAATATTTATTTGCGCCTAGTTCTCTTAAAGTATTATACCATTTTGGAATCTTGGTTAGTTGCGTCAATTTTTAAAAATACTTGCCGCAGTGGTGTCCGTACTTTTTTTTTACAAAACGATGAGTGAAAGTCGACTGCAGGTAAAAATATTTCAAAATTTCAAGGAAAAAAAATATTTTGATGGATTTTTTTGTAAAATTGCAGGCATTCTGGGAATTTTAAGAGTTGTGGTAGACAGCAGTACTACTTAGGTGGCCGTTAAAATAAAAACATCAGAAATATCTGAAAAATTGTGGTGGTGGTGATTTAAAATATCATTACGGGAGTAAATTTTCGAAGAATAACAATTTTTTTATCGTAATTTAAAAAAAAATTATATAATTTTTTTTTCTTATTTTTCCTCAAGTAGTTATGCGCAGGTCCACCCTCCAGCGCCCGCTTATCGTTGAATTTTGGGACACGCTGTATATTATAGATTATTTATACAAATTACTTAAATATTTACACTTAAATATAAGCTTCTGCTAGCATGTTCAAATTTGTATTGTGTAGATACAGGTCGCATTATGACAAACCTTAGTGGTTTAAAATGCGATTAGAAACATATTTGTGTATTTTGTCCTTTATACAATAAAAAAAAAACTAAAGCCATTTAAGGTTGCATAGACTCTTAAATACCACTATGTGGCCTTGTCAATAAGCAGCAACAGTGCTCCTGTTTTCTCAATGTCATTTGGCAATTATCGAATTTCCGAATGCACACGAATATTAATTTCCGTGCTCATTAATTATTGGATTTAAAATGTATAATAATTTGAATTTTTGAACAGCGAAGTACGTTGTTGTCTTGTTTTAATTTCCGTGTGAACTATATGGAGCTGTAAAACTATTTCCGAAACTATTAACCGACGTTCCTCTCATGAAAAATCCCAAACAGACATAAGACTGCAGTACTAATGAATATGTTTTAGTTTATTCTAATTTCTATTAATAATTAATAATAAATTAAACTTAATAAAAAATTCACTCAATAAAAAAAATGTAAAACTTAATGTAGCGTAAATTGGAATGTTTCCTTTGTAAAATTAAAAATAAGATATTTAATTAATAACTATTGTAACTATAGTGAAAAAATAGGGTGGTTTGTATTAATATTAGACATAACTGGTTGAAGACTGTACCACCTCAGTCAACCGTGACCATGGGACCTGTAAAGGGCCCGAAACGTCGGTCTGTTTGAAAAAACAAATATACGCGATTTAAATCCGGAAAAATAGTTTCATTTCCTATGTGTAACAATCGCGAAAACCTAAGAACTCGATATATTTCCCTATTTTTAATAACATTTACATCCTGTCAATATGCAAGTTAAAAAATATATAAAGTAAGTAAAGTGTGCTTCTTTTGTATACGTAAAAATGAATATTTTTCCGGTTATTAAGCGTTTTAATTCAGTTCGTCTTATATAGCAATGTTATTGATGGAATATAAACTTTTCACGCCACTCGAACAGGTATTTATTATATAATTGCTTTGCTCCCATTGCATAATATACAAAAAATGTCTAGTCTGTACCAAAGGCACAAGGCAACCGACTAAAACTCGACGACAGCCGAAACACAAAGTTGTCGAGTGACGTTGAGAACATGTCACAGCCACAAAAGCAGAGTTTCAATGGTATAAGTAGCTCTTATTAGTCAGCGCATTACTGCGTTCCGGTTCGGGAGCGTAAGGGTGCTGGTGAAATTATACACACATGGGACTTGTCAACTTATGTCTCAGGGCGCAGTGGCAGTACCTTTCAGAGTGGCACTGCAACTGCCATATAGGATAGGCGTCTCGTTTAGTGATGAAAGAGACTCAGTCTTTTCAGGCCTTCTAAAAAACTTCGACTAATTTTCAACGTCTCACGACTAGTCTAGTCTTTTAACCCTCGAGTCTTGAGTCATAAGGCTAAAACTGAATTCGAGTCGAAGTCTTTTAACTCTAGGAAGCTTAAAATATTTATAGGACTAAAACAACTAAAAAGACTAAAACGACTGGCGCCTTATAGCCTCGGGAGTCGCGAGTCATGAGCCGTATGGCGTGATTTTATTTCTACCCACAAGGTATTTATTTTACGATTTTTATTATAAGTAAATAAACTGCGATTATTTACTCCATACTACTTACGTCATTTTTATTTATAAACTTCGGGTTTAATAAGACATAAAATGGGTATAAGTCCTTTGCAAACAACTCGAGTCGTTTAAGTCTTTCAAGTCCTTTAAGCCGTTTAAGTCTTTTAGTATAACGACTGGGTCTTATTAATAAAAACTCGAAACCCTAGTCTTAATTATAGAGTCGAGTCCTGTAAAATGGAGTCGAGTCGTTATGACACGCCATAAAAGACTGAGTCTTATTCATCACTAGACTCGCTTACCACCAGACGCACGACTTGTTCGTACTGCCACTGCGTCTGTTGCTCTGACACGTAACATGTCCCATATGCCTGTACTTCACCAACACCCTTACCTACTCTTCAAAATCGGAACGTAGTAATGCTAACATTACTGCTTGGCGGCAGAAATAGTTAACGTGGCAGTACTTCCCTGGACGAACTCTTTCTAAAGGAACTCTACTGCTACAAAAACCTAGGGAATAAATGATTATTTGATTTTGACTTTGCTACAAATTGTGAAAATCAATAGTTTTATGCAGAAATATAATAATCATTAGTAGTAATACAATTTTATAGGGCAAAATAATTTAGAATCTAAATAATAATAAAAAGGTTCTCATATTTTTACCGCAAAGCAGCGCTCCTGCGTTCCAATTTAGGGCAGGAAGAGCCAGCGTAATCAGAGGAAAGATCTTGCCCTGCGGCGGGCAATGCATTAGCTATATTAAGTACACTTCAGGTTTACGTACCGTAAAAATCTGGGGTAAAAGCACCTACGGGCAAATTAGATCGTTTAAAAAAAATACCAGAAAAAAATTGTATTTCCAACGTTGTTTCCAATTTTTTTTTGTATTTTTTCCATCGTAGAGATGAACAATTTTTTTGCTACAGTGCCATCTGAAAGTCTTCTCTCATTGGTTAATATCACAATAGATTTTAACAAAATTGATTTGCGCCTGATGGTAAGCTACACGCCTGTCCATAACAGTTGCAGTGCCACTCAGAGCTTTAAATCGCAAGGATCTGAAACGCACCGCCATTTCGCCCGTTACGCTGAGATATAACTTAACAAGTCCCATGTACCTGCAATTTCACCAGCAACCTTACCCTTCAAAACTGGAACGCAGTAATGCATATTACTGCTTTGCCAGTAACTGTGGGCCGTAAAATTGATTATGGTATGCCTTCCGTACCGCAGCATTAGTGAAGGACTTTTTAAGAAACTTTTTAAGCCAATTTGACCGTTAATTACGTTACATAAATTTCAACCAAAAAGCGGGAATTGCTTTACAGTTACACTTTATTAGCAATAGAGCCTTCTTGGGATACAGTGCGTCCAGGGAAGTACTGCCACCTTAACACGGGTACTCACCAGCGAATTGTAACCGCAACCGTTTCATGTTGCGCTACCAATCATAGTGTGTTCCTACATGGTTAGCGAGTTCCCCGCGAGCGGAGTGCGTGCGGTTCGCAATGAGCCACCGATAAAACAGGTACTCAATCTAGCAAGCGAACACTGTTTCACGAGTACACGCTAGAATTACATTATTGTATCTGTTACGTTACCGTTGTTGGCTTTATCTATTTCTACAAGCAGTACTACGGTTACTGCGGTCCGCGAACCCTGAGGTATAAATTGGACAAGTCCCATATGCCTGTTTAAAACCGGAACTCAGTAAACATCATTCAATACCAGAACGCAACAATGCTCACATCACTGCTTGGAGGCAGAAATTGGTATGTCGACAGACTGACAGTGCTCCAGTGAACCATTTCGCATTTAACTCTACTGCTATTAAACTTCTTCTGGATTGAGACCAGACACTTGCTGCATTTCTACAGAAACAACAAGGCTTACAACTACATACATATAGTAGCAGTAGAGCTCCTCGAGAAAGAGTTTGTCCAGGGATGTAGTGCCACCTTATGTATTTCAGTCGCCAAGCAGTAACGTGAGCATTACTGCGTTCCGCTTTGGAAGGGCAAGGGTGCTAGTGTAATTACTGGCCCCTGTCAACCTATGTCTCAGGGTAACAGGCGCAGTGGCAGTGCACTTGAGATCGTTGCGATTTAAAGCTTTGAGTGGCACTACAACTGTTTGGAACAGGCGTTTCGCTTACCACTTTGCTCACGACTTGTTCGTTCCGATACTTGGTATTATAAAAAGAAAACACTTTTATTTTCAATGCCTTAGAAGATGCTTAGAAACAAAAAGGCCGGGCATAGACTGTAAAATTACAAGTATACTGTATAGGGAGTTTGTAGGTAGCTTGCTGTTTTTAACTAGGAAATTTGTATTCCCGGGCTAATTAACAATATCATTATTATACACGTTTAAAATAGTCTTAAAGTTTCATCAAAGAAAGTACCCTATTCCACCAAACAATACATATTAGAAAGACAAAAGCTGTAATAGCATAGTCGTTCAAGAGGCCCTACAGCAAATGACCCCGCAAGGATACAATGGCAAGCCTCTAATGACCTTTACTTAAAATATATCGCCACATTTACGTGCTTTATTTACTGTTACAGTCTAATGTTACACTGAAGGAATGTTTCGACAATGTCTAAAAAGTGGAATGTTAGAAATATAAGAGTTTTCAAAAGTGATAAGATACAAACAGAAGTATCTTTGTCATTCGTTACAAATTTCTATCCTTTTTTAGCGATAGTTCAGAACGTATAGTCGCTCCACTGGATGACTGCTTAAATAAAGTAATTTTTATTAAAAAAACTCAAACTAAAACGTTAACGTTAAGCCATAAGCGAGGAGTCGCGCGGAGCACGTGAGTTGCCCTTTAAGTTGGAAGCTATGTCATTGTCGCTGGATACTGCGACCGACATCTTCGGTACTCGCCCGGAGAGCTAGTAGAGGATGAGGTAGAAACTATCCGGTCCCTCTAGCCGCGTAGGTTTCTGGGAACTGGAGAGACGCCTCGGCGTCAGGAAGTGAGCGTACCGGATGAAGTCAGTGACAACGGTCTGTGACAACCCTGTACACTGGCTGATCTGGGGTCAAAACCTGAATCTAGGTTCATATGCACACACAGGTTATAGTGCCCTTCTCGTATACCCTAAGGGTCGGTAGGGAGTGTCACGAAAATCAAACTAATGTAGAAAGAGGGGCTGCTCTACAACGTAGCAAACAAACTCCATTATAAAAAAACCGACCTCAGAAGTTTATGGAATTACATCTATTTGCCAAATTTAATTGAAAGCGGTTAATGAAAAGTGGTTGAAATCCAGTAAACTAGATTTATCCCCTAGTTTGTCTCCCTTAGAGGTGGAATATTTTCTTCAAATTTAAATGGGACCAATAATGACGTACTAACTAAGAAGTACGTAAGAAAGAGAGCTTTCTAACAAAAAAGTATTATCAAAATCGGTTCACAAATGCAGTAATCGCATAACATACACATAAAAAAACAATCGAATTGAGAACCTTTTCCGTTTTTTAAAGTCGGTTAAAATGTAAATAATTGTTAACCGCTCACGCGATGCGCTCCTCCTACCTCAAAATGGCGGCTATTTGGTTTCGCAAATTAGAAAAGCATTCAGTTAGTTATAAATAAAAATTATTATTCTGCATTGCTAAATAAACACCCTCCGTACTACCAACAAAAACATCTCAAATAAAATGCAGTAATACAACACAAATCCTGCACTTAAAAAGCACTAATGAAATTTTTGATGTACTTGGATAAATATGATAATATTCCGTTTGAGTGGTTCTAACGTTTACCATGAAATTACTCCTTAAATTATATTTTATAAACATTTATATTCAGGGTAAACTTAAAAAACTAAAGAACAGTTATAACTTCGATATCCGATAAATCAGTATAAAATCATCACCGGCACCTCTAGGTGTGGTATGCGTCTACGGCTGCATGTATCGCGTGAGCGGATATGTAAATAACCGCGAAAATCTAAAAAAGAATATTAAAAAGAAAGATAATAGATACCTACAATGAAAAAAGTAACTGGGATAAATAAAGAACAATAGTTCAAGTCGTAACTGTTTCCATCTGAATCTATCAAGCAAAATGATTGCAAAAATAAGCACGATGATTGCAAGAATTAGCACAGTTATTGCAATAATAAGCATAACTATTGTAATAATAAGCACAATTATTGTAACAATAATAAGTGCAATCAATGCAACATTTAAAAAAATCATGTTGAGTTTTCCAAACAACTTAAAAATCAATTTGATTGGAAACCGTTTTGTTTTCAGTGAATTAAAACAAAACTGAGCGATAAGTTCTAAATTACAACGGTAGTGGCAAAAAGGACTTCGCCCAATGGACAAACCATTTGAGACCTAGAAATGAAACAGAGAAATACGGTTCGCATCTGGGAATGAGCGTAAACAACAGTCCTAGAAGGAAATAAATGTATAAAACAAAAATGAACGGATCAAATAAAACGTAATTGTGCAAATTCTAGTATTAGACCCTATAGTAGCAGTAGAGCTCCTTGTGAAAGAGTTCGTCCAGGGAAGTACTGCCACCTTACCTATTCCAGCTATCAAGCAGTAATGTTAGCATTATAGTGTTCCAGTTTTGAAGGGTAAGGGTGCTGGTGAAATTACAGGCACATGGGACTTGTCAACTTGTGTCTCAGGGTGACACAGCACAGTGGCAGTGCCTATAAGATCTTTGGGATTAAAAGCTCTGAGTGGCACTATAACTGTTATGGATAGGCGTGTCGCTTACCATCAGGCGCACGACTTATTCGACGCGTCGCTTAGTATTTAAAAAAAACTCCCTCATACAATGCTGCAACTTACGATGTGACCTAGGTTTAATCAAGTCATGGATCCTTTTGAGAATCTTCTCCACCTCCGGCATGTAGGTTGTTTTCCTTCAGTATTAAAATAATTGCTAATAAGGAAACTACTTAGAGTTAAAAAAGGCTTAGTGGAGCAGGCACTGGTTAAAAACGAGTTCAAGGTCGGGATAATCCTTTGACCTTGCCCCCAAAAATTGCTCCCAGGTGAAGATCACGTCATATCGAGGAAACGATAATCCACGGAGAAAACGAGTTCTTAAGTGGTAGTATAAGAAATATACACGTTGAGAACCGGGCGAATAGTGCACATTGGAAGATGCCTATATCCAACATTACACCACAAAAAACGGAGTATGTAAATGTGGTAAATGGGATGAATGAAAGCAGCCTTCCCGCATGACGTACCTACCATTCCTGTTCTGTAGATGTGGGCAACAATCTGCGAGTACTTTAAACTAACTGGCAAAGTATTTCACCACGATGAAAAAGGATTACAGTGTATGCGATCAATACGATAAGAAGAAGAAGACGGAGGACGATGTCCTTCACTGACTACCTACGGGTAGTATATGTAGATCACGCAAAGCGTTTCTTTGGCTTCGTTATAGTCGATTAAAAACGAAGTTAACTTACTGTACCTACCAATATGTAGATACGCCTACACAATAGGCTGCCGCGTCGTTAACGTGACCCCTTTTTTTAATTAACGAAAAAAATATATCATGGAATGAAGGAATGAAATAAATTCTCGAGCGTGCATTTAGACTCCAGACTTACAGTCTATCAAAAAGATATGTCTTCTATAGTCTCTACAAAAAGTCTAGGAATCATTTTCTGACGTCAAAACCGCGGCCAGAAACGTAAGCAAAAGAATAACAAAATTATACTCCTTCATTTTATATATGATTTTCATCATAAATGTATGACGCTGCTATATAGAATCCCATAAAATTTTTCTCTTCAAAGATGGCGGACCACTAAATAACGAGGCATTTTCCAACAAATTACCTCAAGCTCTCAAGTACCTCGACCCATCTGAAAAAGTTACGGCTCTCTTCTCATGATTTAAAGACTGTAAAAGAAGCACAATTTGTCGATGAAACTCTTGTGAAGCACTTTTATGGAATTTTTTTAAGCATATTTTATATTTTTTAAATCCGCTTTTCTTTTTCATTTTTCAGGTACCGAGAACGACACGTACGTGTTTTACGTTTTTACTTTTTGTACGTAAAATTTACGAACGCTCAGAATTTATCTAAAAAATGAAATAATATAATATTAATAATAAAATATACAATAATATATATATATATATATATATATATATATATATATATATATA
>NW_020653853.1:3395638-3414126 GCF_003589595.1 Hyposmocoma kahamanoa
ATATATATATATATATATATATATATATATATATATGATTGTTGAGCACGGGTCTCTTATCCTTGAATAGCCATTTATTTCTCAAATATAATATTACAGTATAAATTGCACTACATGTCCAAGTATAACAAATTTTATAGAGATCGTCAAACAAAAATAAAAATCGTAATATTAAAATACACAATAATTATAAAATTAACTATTCATTCATAATAATATTATTGTCATTAAGTTATATGATCAAATTAGAGGAAATAATACAAAAGTACGTCAATTCACTAAAAAATAATTTATGAATAAAATAGAAAATACTTAACAGCGTTACATTTTAAGGTCCATAAATTCATTTACAGAGTATAAAGAGTTTCCCAAGAAAAGGTGTTACAGCCGGCGCTTAAACGTTTCGTCAGATGATTCAAGTATGAAAGTAGCGGGCAGACGAACATAGTAAGTGGGTCCGATGAGAACTTTTTTGCTGCACGTGTCTTACGTCGTGGGACAGTTTTCAATTGACATAATATATGTGTGCAGTATTCTGGAAGTAAACGGAAGGAACGGTATGGGAGGAATTAAATTGTGAAGTTCCTACGACCTCGGTGACCCAACGGTCTGTGCTGTGGCCTATAGACGAGGAAGTTCCGGGTTCCATTACCTCCGTGGTCGAGTGGCTTGCACACCGGTTTTCATGGCGTCGTCATCTCTGAGCTCCCGGGTTCGATCAATGTAGAAATCCTCCGGTCTGGTCAATGTAGAAATGTTTTCCACATTGTCTCGGGTCTGGGTACGTTTGACCACAGAGGTCGTCAAAAATTCGATAAGTGGCTCGACTATGGTCTAAACATTTCTACTACTAAAAATTTCTCATTTCACTTGAGATTTAAACCTAGCCTAAATTGCGTTGTTGTGGTCTTCCGTGTAATTGACGGATGAGGACTCATAGGCGGTGGATCTATGTTATTTTGTTTAGCTGATTTTGTCCCTTTTCATAGATGACACTTAAGTATAGGTAAGAAAGGCAAAGGAACCTTCGATCTCTTTCTTTTCATACGCTAAAAACGGTTCAAATTATTTAATTTAATACTAAACTAGCGAGCAATTGTAGAATAATTTTTAAAGCTCACAATTACCACTCAACTACGAACACTTAAAATTTTGGTATTCATAATGATGAATATATGTACAAATGAAATGAAGGTAACGCTGCCGCTGTTTAAAGTATATTGTAAGTCCTTTTACACATGCAACCTATGGGTCGGTTACACGTGGCGGACATACATAAATAGTAGCAGATTTGTAGTGCAGCTGATGCACTTGATAAGCCGCCGACTGTTCGGTGCCGCGCACAGCTTGCGCAGCCATTTAGGTGTCGGCAGAATATCACCACAGCAAACTTATAAAGTTGGCAGAATTGTGCTGAACCAAAACCTTTTCAGTACGGTATTTGTTGTAACCTTCCTTTTCTTGTTAAATACTAATGCTGCGATGTAACGTGCTGAATAAATGCTTTGTCTATCTATCATCCAGTATAACAATGCTGTTCCGACTCCCACCTTTCTGTAGGGCGTTAGCCATGTTTACTGAGAAACACGTAGTAGGTTTGTACGCTATCATACGGAAACGTAGCGTATCGTTACTTCATTGCATGAGTCTCAGTATGCATCTTGAGCACATTTGCGGAAAGATGGGAATCCCCAATGCTGGGGCGTTGCATGCGGTTGCACACTACTGCCTATGCGTAGCCAGTTATTTTGTCATTGGCTCCAATCTTAATACCCGCTCACGCGATACATGCAGCCGTAGACGCATACCACACCTAGAGGTGCCGGTGATGATTTTATACCGATTTATCGGATATCGAAGTTATAACAGGTAAAAGAACTAATATTAATTGCTATTTCGGTAACTACTCTAGCAAACCATAAAGTTTTTAATGCCTGGGTCTGTCATTTAAAAAAAAAATAAACAACTTCAAAAATACGTCACGACAATCGTGTGTGTTATTGTTTGGGCTGATGATTTCGGTGTTTATTTATTGAAAACATACCGTAAGTAGCGTTTTTTAAGTTTACCCTGAATATAAATGTTTGTAAGCTATACTTTAAGGAGTAATTTCATGGTAAACGTTAGAACCCCTCAAACGGAATATTATCTTATTTATCCAAGTACACCAAAAATGTCATTAGTGCTTTTTAAGTGCAGGATTTGCGGTGTATTACTGCATTTTATTTGAGATGTTTTTGTTGGTAGTATGGAGGGTATTTATTTAGCAATGCAGAATAATAAATTTTATTTATAAAAACTTATATTTAAACTGAATGCTTTTCTAATTTGCGAAACCAAATAGCCGCCATTTTGCGGTAGGAGGAGCGCATCGCGTGAGCGGTTAAATAGGAATAATTTTTGTTTATTTAATTATTATTTTAAACCTAACACTAGCTTAAGTACTTTTCTTTACTAACAAATATTACGGAAGAATATATACCTGAAGGAAATGGTTATTATTGTAATTTAACTCGTATTACTCGAAATACGTCCTAAGCTACTTCTTACGCCTACTCCACACACTTGCCATTTGCTGCAAGCCCCATATAAGTCTAGAAACGCTTGGTAAAAGAGGCGAGACAAACGTCGGCATCCAAATGCTTGCGCTTGCACTGGTGTGCTCCAGAGAAGCAAACATGGCGGACGTTGTATTTGTGTCTGCTATTACATTCGGCTTGGCCTATTTTTGTTACAAAAAGAAGCACGAAGAAAGGAAACGTATCTGCTACTTTTTTGTCTTTCTGATCTTATGCTTCGGATTCCAAATGCCAGGTTCTGCTTGGTAGCACTCCAGAAAGAATAAAATAGTCTCATTTGACCAGTCACCCATTTTCCAAATTAACAATCACGGGAAGCTATCACTTCAAGATTATAATAGCTTTTTTTAAATTCTTTCCGCTAAGGAAAAGGCAAAGGCTTAAGAGGGAGCAGAGGAAAAATTCCTAATCTTCGATTTGATTTTAGAGGGATATATCCACTTTAAATTAAAAAATAAAATATTGTATGAGTAACTACACGATATATTCAAGCATAGACATTACTCAGAAACATAAAACAATAAAGTTTCTTCGATAGATAAAAATCACGAAATGACTCTAATTTTCATATTTTTTCGATTTATCCTCGAAATGCTACAGATTATTAGGACAAAAATTAGATAATCGAAAACGTCAAAACTTTTTTGGTTTGTTTTGGAGTTGTTTTGACGTTGGCTCCGCCCAAATTTGTGAAACAAATATATGCCTGAAGTTCGCGTGACATGTGACAGGAGATGTTGAATTTTGCGCATTAAAAGTACCAAATTTGTTTTAGCGGAATAACTCTAAAACTAAAGGGATTAAAAAAAATCCGTAGTGACAGTTCTCGATCATGCATAAATATAATTAATTATCTAATTTTTGTCCTAATAACCTGTAGCATTTCGAGGATAAATCGAAAAAATTTTAAAAGTAGAGGTCATTTCCTGATCTTTATCTATCGAGGAAACTTTATTGTTTTATATTTCTGATTAATGTCTATGCTTGAATATATCGTGTAGTTACTCATACAATATTTTATTTTTAACTTTAAAGTGGATATACCCCTCTAAAATCAAATCGAAGATTAGGATTTTTTCCTCTGCTCCCTCTTAAAACCATATAGCCATGTCTATGAAGACAGTACAGGGTCTTTTTTTAATATTATACGGCATATCCAAAATATCCATCAACCCAACGTTGCACAGAAGACACTCTATTTGTCGACCGTTCTCAAACAATACTAGCTAGCACAAACATGTGGATACATGTCAAGCGCTTGCCACAAGCTTCCTTTGATATGTTCATAAAAACCGACACTTGAACTGATCGACGACAAACACACGCAAGCTCGCGCAACCCAAGCCAAACGCACTATCCACACGTTTGTGCTAGCGCGCATTAGCTATAGTTTGGCAAGCATGTGGAGCCGCCATTCACATCCGCTGAGGTAGATAGAAACTACGAACTACGCTGGTCGTCTCACGCGCCATTGATTATTATGCGAATGCGATTTATTAATACTTATGAGTTACTGTCCTTGTCTTATTATACTATGCTATGGACTTCCACCAACAATTCTTCAGACATAGCTTTTTCTCTTCCTCCGTTTAGTTTTTTTTACCCATTTATCTTGTCTTTGTTACTTTTGACCTCGTTCAAGGGCAGTCTCAATTCGGTTAAGATATGTACGCTGGGGTATATTACCCCACATTTGCCTTCCACGTTCGCTCTATAAATTCGTGCCGTTATTTTATTCATATCCACCATTTACATTATAACCAAAATATGGAAGCATTCCCTTCTCTATCACAGTTATTATATCAGTTTTCACGCCACAACGTGGTTTTATTACACTGTTTCTCATCCCGTCTTTAATATCTACATTATACGTATGCACAACGCTCTCATCCATACAGCATGTTCTTTACAGCCTTACCACAATGTTCACTACCATATGTGTATAATAAGTGTTGGACACATTTTTTATTTTTATTTAACTCCGTAGCAGAACAGTTGCCATGCTTCACTGCCATGCAGTGGTCCCGCTAAGAGAAATATTTCTGTGGCCTACGTTTAATTCTCTCGGGAGTTTGGGTTTAATTTGTGGCGGTCTTTGTGCGTATACATAGCGCATGCGATACAGGGTTTCCCTAGTGAATAGTGTGCGTTATTATTATTATTTAGTGACGAGACGGACAAGTTGTGCGTCTGGTGATCACCGACACGCCTACCCATAACAGTTGCATTACGACTCAGAAGTTTAATCGCAAGGATCTGAGTGTCGCTGCCACTGCGTCCGCGACCCTGAGACATAAATTTGACCAGTTCCATGTGCCTGTTCAAAACCGGAACTCAGCAAACACTCTTCAATACCAGAACGTAACAATGCTTACATTGCTGCTTGGCGGCAGGAATAGGTATGGTGGCAGACTGACAGTGCTTCAGCGGACTGTTTCACAAGAAGCTCTACTGCCATTAAACTGCTTCAAGATTGAGACCAGACAAATGCTCTATTTCTACATACATACCGTAGCAGTAAAGCTCCTTACTAACCTTACCTATTTCTGCCGCCAAGCAGTAATGTAAGCGTTACTGTGTTCCGGTCTTACATAATAATTTGCGATTTAAAGCACTGAGTGGCACTGCCACTGTCATGGATAGGCGTGTCGTTTACCACCAGGCGCACGACTTGTTCGTCCCGTCACTTGATATAATTAAAAAAGAACAAAAGCATTTAGGGGCAAGCACGGTTTTGCTAATTACAGAAAATGGCGTCTCGAGGGATGAAACGGCAAAAATGTTTCATCCCTAGATATTTTTAATACATATTTAAGCACTAGAGTTTTTAATATGAGTTCATTATTTTATATTGTTTGTAATTAAAAACAAACACAAAGCTTTTATTATACACAAACCCAAAAGAAACTTCTTCGCAACAACCTTTCAAAACAAAAAAAAAACAAGGAACTGGCATTTGTCCCCTATTTGTTTCAACTCTTAGAGCTTACTTGTTTAGGTTTGTTCAGTCCTCAGTTGCTGTAACTTTTCATATTATCGAATGAGCTCAGATAACATTGTCTAAACATGTTTCTAGCTGATATTATATCTACACTAGTAGAAGGTTATTTTTTGTTTAATTCAATTCGAAGAGCCCGTTCCCATTACGTCGTGACGACAGATACTAGTGCAGTTTAGAGTGTCATGGCTTGTATATTTAAATAGATCGAGATAAGGGGAACAGACTGTCGAGACAATGGGAAGAGCTAAAAAGGCAGTCGTCAGACGATAAATAAAACGTCACAATAAAAATATGACGACTGACAATCGCCGATAAATCGATAAATCGTTGTCACGATCTAGTGGGAGCTTTTATATAAATAAACATTATTATTATTATTACAATGAGAACGCGTCCTGTCACGGCATTATACTTTATGCAAATTTTAAAGGGAAATCTATTACTAACAAGATGTTTTTTATTTTTATTTTTTTAACAAAATGTGTGAGTTTAATTTTGACCACTATCTCACCTGATAGGAAGTGACGATGAGGTCGACGATTAAGTATGCACTACTAAATAATGTCTATTCACTCTCGCCTTGAAAAGGCTCAAATTATACCGTTAACGGAATAAGTCTGCAGGCAGGGAATTCCAGACCATCGCCGTTCGCCTTCTAATATTCACAACATAGGCAGAGTATAAAATACAAATATGATAACTCCATACAAACGTAGCAGCATGACTTGTATGAGTGCAAGCCCGCCGCGTGCAGTGTACGGACGCACACATTCGCATTATTTCGCGTTGCATGACGCTGGTCGTCCAAGTTGCCTTACTAGTCTTATTATACTATTTACAAAGAGGTGGAACCGCAGCCGACATCTAGTACCCCGATATTATCAAAACTAACAATTTTTGATCTACGTTATTCGTAACTTTACGTTTCCCATACAAAAAGATGATGAAAGTTTATATGTGAAATATTTGTTCATACAGGTACTCTCACAGAACTCTATCTCAATCTATTAGATCTATTATGTAAATTCACGTCGAAACTTATGGAACATAGTAAAATTTTCATATGAAAGATAGAGGTATTTACTTAGTAGGCATTATTTTACTGTTACAATAGAACTCGACGATAGGTAACTTGCCTCGTCGGACAAAACGGTTAGGCGTTTCGTACAAGCAAGTATACATGGCGTGACTAGATGGTCAGATGAAATTCTCAGGCATTCATGTTCCATAAGTTTCGACGTGAATTTACATAGTAGATCTAATAGATTGGGATAGAGTTCTGTGAGAGTAGCTGTATGAACAAATATTTCACATATAAACTTTCATCATCTGTTTGCGTGTTTAAAGACGTTTCGTTATCGTTCATTTATTTATTGATCAACATCTACCAATGAAGGTGATGAAAACAGCTGTGATAGCCCAATGGCTTACAACCTCTCAAGCAAAAGTTCGGAATATATAAGCGATATTTAATTTGAAATTCACTATGACCGTTTCGATGAAGGAAAACATCGTAATGAAGAAGGTTCACAACTCTTTGGAAAACATGTAGCCCCTAAACCGCATTATGCCCAGCAGTAGGACCAATAAATGGGTAATTTGATTTTTAGTTCGTAAGTTAATCATGTATAAAACATATTTTAATTACGTCAACGTTTTGAACGCATTGCAACGTCTGTAGTCTCGAAGAGTCGTGATGGCTGTCGGATGATGAAGGATGTCGTGAATGTTGCGTGTTGGTCTAGAGACAACCCTAGTGAACAAATAAATAATGAAGACCAAGTGCGGGTAGTTACAAAACTCGCACTGCACCTCTTCAATCCCTTCGAGACCAAAGACGTTGCAATACGTCCGAAACGTCGAGGTAATTAAAATATTTTATATACATGATTTAGTCCAAAATATAAATGATGAAAGAGATGATTCCCAAGTTCCAAGTCCCAAGTTTGATCTTTTTCTTGTCGAGTCAATGCCAGAAATCAGTAGAAATCCTGTGCCATATTTCTTTGGCCCAGTGATCAGCCATCTGTGTACGCTGTTGCATTTAGCAGGCCTTCACGAGTGCAGCTGATCGGAGGCAGTGGACATGAGAGCACGTGAGATATACTTTATGTGGGGGTATCCAAAAACACAGTAATTTTGAGTCGGATTGTTGTATCCCCATTGCACCATATTGTCTCTACATCGGCCGTCGATTCAGCGATTTCGATACCGACCATTGCATCTCGTGCTCTGGGGGAAGACTGCTGGGATAATAATTTTATTACCTAATAATATTATGAATAAAATTAATAATATTAATAATTTTATTATTAATTTTATTGATGATTTCATCAGGATTGTGAATTTGGCTTGCCAAAGTTTATACCTCGCGTCCGCTGAGCTACCTTCTATAGCGGTGGTATGTCGAAGGAAGGAAGCTTGTGGCCGAATAAAGCGTACCGACTATCTACCTCCTGCTTTCGTTTCTCTACTCCACACGCTATCTCGCGGCGCACATTGTCCGAATTAATATATCAGATTATTTTAAAAATTCAGGTTCCCAAAATAAAAATTTAGAACAATTCTAAAAACAACAATGGCATACACAGCTCTGCTATAACTCGCTTAAGATCGATTTAAGCTTAGGTTCAACAAGGTTATAATAGCAACCAGCAACGTTTCATGTTGCTATCTTAATGGTTTCTTTGATCTAAATATATGCCCACTAATCTCTTAACGTTACGGCCAGAGCGGAAAGACTGGTCGAGCAATTACCACTCTGTCACGGTCCCGTAATCTGAAGCATTTGTGTAACCAACTTAATAGATCCGCGAATTCCTAATTTAATTTAACTTTAGGATGCCCTAAATGAAGAAAATTTCGTATAAAATCCCATTTCATGTGTGAAAAGTGGATTCCATTAGATTGACATTGTAGATATTGACCCAAAGAGACGTTGACCCCAAAAGTATACGATGGCAATCAAAATACTTCCTAAAGTGGTCGGATGCAGGAGATATACAGATCAAACAAACGTAGCATCGTGGCTTGTATGTGTGCGTGCCCGCCGCGGGAAACATACGTAATATATACATAATATGCATAATCTGACGATGCATTCAACTTGAATTGGAAGCCATCGCACGCGCCATTCTTCCAAAATTGAAGTGTTCGCTCTGTTTTCTGAAAATTACATCTAACATTAGACTCTGTTTATTGTTTACTGCTGTGTTTGTGGTTATTTGAATAAGAGTGCCTCAAATTCAGTATTTCAGAATTGTTCGGCTTTTCCGAGGACGGTTACCGGGTACCCACGTTGCGTCACTCGTCGCGTTCTAAATGTGTAAATAATTAAATAGTGTTAGTGTTTTATTATATTATTACGTATGTTAGTCTGTAAGGTATGTATTTATGAGTCTTTGTAACTTGAATATAAATAAATTAATTTAAAAAATAAATAAAAAAATAATAAAAAAATTTCATTCCAACTTCATAATCATACTACCATAATCTAGACACAAATCCACGGTATTGGTATAAAAATATTAGTAGAGCTTTATGTAAAAAAAGTTTCTGCCGCCAAGCAGTAATATAATCGTTGCTGCTGCTGGTGGTTAAATTACAGGCACATGGAACTTGTCAACTTATGTCTCAGGGTGACGGACGCAATGACTGTGCCCCTCAGATCTTTGCTACTGCTATAAACAAGCATATCGCGTACCACCAGGCGCACGACTTGATAGTCCTGTTACTTGTTATCATAAAAAAACGATTTTTGTGTAGAAATCTTTCGCGACCCGGCTTTCAGGATATTCACTCTTAGCTGCTCCTATATCTATACATATATGTATATACTGGGCTCCGTGCTCACATTAAGTGATACGCTGACACGCCATGACTGTCATAATTCAATTTATTTCGTCCGCACCGATGCTGCTTCGGGAGGACATCGGACTTATGACAGCGGCACCCTTCAGGTCCCTCTTTCTTCTTCAACTCAGCGCCACATAGTGTAACAAAACTATTTTATGTCATATTTTTTTTAATAAAAATAAATAAAAAATGACAAATTTTTATGTACAAATTAGACCTAAAATAAAAAAGGAAAATAACCGACAAGACTTTTGAAAAAAAGAACACTGCGTTATTACGGATATTTTATTGGGAGTGCAGAGTTAGTGCTTACAGTGTAAATAAATACTTAATAGTAGTATTTAACAATGTCTTAGTAACAATTTTTTTGTTTATGAATATTTTTTACCGCCTAGGTAAACATTTCGAATTTTCCACGCTACTCGTAGGCGTTAATCATTCGTCGTCTTTCAGCTATTGACCGCTAGGTGGTAGCACATTGCATGAAATTTCAATATAAAATCAAAACGTCGTGACTTGCAAAGACCCTGTTGAGATATTGTTTTCAACAATATGCCAACAGGGTAAAGTTAAAATTAAAATTATACTAAGAATCCAGAATTTGTTACGTCTTTTAAATTAGAAACTATGACCAATCATTATCAAGATATTTTCGTAGAGTTTAACTTATGTGTATGTTTTGGCGACAGCGGTTCTAATAGTAACCAAGGCTCAGGAGTCTATACAACTTCAAATGGCTTTATTTGATTGCGCATAACAGTGAAAGTGTGGAATCTTATCACTTTGGAAAAAACATATAGCAAAATTGAGGATATTCACTGATATATATACAGTGTGAAAACACGAATCCTAAAAATGTTCATGACAGGAAAAAAAAACAAACTTACCTCGAAATTTTACACGAAAACCGCTATATTCGATAGGTACTTCACATGTACCAATGATTTTTTTTAATATCAACTAAACTAAACATACACGTATACTATACGATATACAATTTTCAAATGCATTAATTACGTTTGTAAAAAAATAAATTCTAAAAAAAGCCAGTCCTTGGTACGGGAGACAATTGAATTCGAGCTGAAGTAGTATCAATACTTAAACTACTTTAAGTCTCGTTGCCTTTCCGCATCCCGGGAAAAAATATCGAGATTCAATGCGATCTCAGTTTTTTTCACCCATAAAGACAGTGAAACGTAATAATAGAGGTCTACACATGTTAAGACGTCCTTTCAGTACCCTTAGTATATACCATTCAGGCCCTCATAGTATGGTAATACAAATATATAATGCGATTCCAATCGAAATAAAAATGCGAGATACATACAAGGCGTTCGAAAAACATTTAAAATGCTATCTCCAAAGCAAGGCCTTTTATTCCATAACAGATTTTTTTGTAGAAAATAAGGCTCTTTAATTTTCTGTTTGTATTGTTCTTGCTTATGTTTATATAGTAATGTTTTTCTTTAAATGCTACTTAAATTTTATAAATTAAACCTATGTATATAATAAGATACCTGTACCCTCAAAAATTTGCGATGCCCCCCCGGGGTGTTACATGTTGTACATATAACTAGTTTAACACCACTTGTAAAAAACCATGTGACTTGCAAATAAATGAATATGAATATGAATATGAATACGAATATCTCGGCAATCCCGGGAAAACCCACACTTTCCAGACTGTTTCAAAAGAAGGTGTCCATACTTATAAGCTAGGCATGCCTTGCAACATTATTAAATTTATTTTTAATTAAATTGTCTAGTAACTCTAAATTATTTATAAACGTTATTTTTATTATGTATATAGTGGATGTTTATCTTAAGAAGCGATTTGAATTCGCCCATCAATCAACCCCCGACTTCTGCTCTCTTCTTCAACTCCCCAACTTAGGATGCCCTTGCATACCTCCTAGTATTACGACAAGTCCTTTACTATTCAGGCATTGACTTACAATTATATGGACGTCGGGTCCGCGCTAAAAAGTGTCCGCACTTGTAAGGCGCTAAAATCGTATACAGAGCGCCAAACTCCGCTTTAGTCTTCATTTGTTCTACTGACAGCGCGATACTGCGATGACATTACAATTTAAATTTCGAATAGGTTGACTTGGGACATTTTTTTCGTCGTTTTTGTATTAGACCCGTCGTCCATTTATTTGTAAGTCAATGTATTCAGGCCATTCGTTTGTGGAACGCTTTACCTTTGTTTATTCAACAAGCGAAATCATTGAATATATTCAAAAATATGGTAAAAGAACACTACCTAACTTTAGTGTGACTTGGACTGCTTGTAAAAAAATAAATTCTGAAATAAAGCCATTGGCCCCGAACCTCGACCCAAGAGAAAATGAACCGTATTAGTACGGGAAAAATTTGAATGTTGAGCTGAGGTAGGATCGACTCTTACGGCATATTTGTGTAATAAATAAACAATAATAACGCACACACTCAACATAGCCCCGCACTAGGGAAACCCTGTGTCGCGGGTGCCGTGGACACACATAGAAATTACACCCAAACTCACGAGAGAAATAAATGTAGGCCATACAAGTATTTCTCCCGGCCCGGGAATCGAACCTGGGACCTCTACGTGGCAATTCAGTATGGTAACCGTTCGGCCACGGAGGCAGTTGAAAGTTGTCTTTCGAAAACCTTGCATTAGTTGATACAATTTATACTGTTTGGGATATGGTTATATATATAATATTTTATTACATTGTTTATATGCCATATTATTTTAAATCTCTCATTTTAGTGCTCAAATTTTTTAGTCCGGCATGGTAACCGTTCGACCACAGAAGGCAGTTACTTAATTAATAAATGTACTATATTGCCATGTATTACGTAGTAAAGCGTCACTCAATTTGCAAACGCCCTTACAGGGTTAACACGTATACTTCTATAATCTTAAAAATATTGTTCTTAAACATCTTATTATCATTGTGGCTATGTATATAAATTATTATCACACTACACATACTCACAATCACGTATCGACACGCACAGAAGAACGCACGAATGGTTTTGGTACGCCCTATATTATAGTATTCAATAGCAATTCATTATTTTAAATAAACGTTCGAAAGATGTCTAGTTTCTATTTCACTCTCGGTAGATAATAGGTCACAGCAGTAACCGTATCAACTGAATGTTCCTGCGGTGTAAATCCATGTGAAGTTATGGCACACTAGACAACAGGTTATCAAAAATTGCACCGACTCGGTAGAAAGTTCGTTGTCATAATATGCAGCGATATTTGCACAAAGTGCAAGACTAATGACCCTTATCCTTATTCTGTTCCCACAAACTTTACAAGTTTGTAAGACTGCAATTTTTACGTTGTGCAGTTTACGTCGTGACTAGAGTTTGATGAAACTTTTGGGTAATGTTCCTTGAGACTGTAAAACTTTAAATTTTTTCTTTTCGAGAACTTAAAACGCTTTCGACCGCGCTATCATGACAACAGTGTACATGTGGAATTCTCCGCCGATTCAACTTTTTCCTGAACAATACAATAAATGAGCTTACCTTTCCCGTCTACATTTTGACGTATCGACAGGTGACATAGTACACTGGGTTTCAAAACAAATTATTGACGCTCGCCAAAAAACAGCCAGACTGAAATGAAACTGGGTCATATACGATTTCCGCATATCAAGTGAGCTGTGAGCGAAGACCACCACTGTGGATCCCACCAAATGTAAGACGGAGATGTGGAAGACCCAAAAGGAGATGGAGTGATGAAAACCTTTATTATTTGCCACACAAAAAACATAAAACATAGAGAAAATTCTTACATAGAAATTATAAGTAAAGCCATACTAAAGCCTACGCTTCTTAAGCAGAGACGTCCGAATTTGAAGTCCAAATTCGGCTCGCACCTCCCAGTTTTTCGGAATTTACATGCGAAATTTAATTAGAAATTCATCATCAAAGAAAACATTGAGATAAAATCAGCAAATCCAAAAAGGTTGACAACCCTCGGAAAACATGTGAAATCCCCAACCTACATTGGGACAGCGTGGTGACTATGGCCCAAACCCTCGCCTGTGAGGACACCCGTGCCCAACAGTGGGACGTTTAAATGGGTGGAGAAAATAAACACAATACTACAACTTTGGTGAGTGTAACCAAAGTTGTGGTATTTTCTTTATTTTCCATGTCGTTCATAACAAGTGTCGAAAAACAACATCGCCTACCAATCCGTGTCTAACATGCCATCAGTTGATCAGCCAAAAAAAGGTCACAACACTATAAAGTAAGATATCGGAAAAAATCTTGTAGGTTCATTCGAAAACTGATGGTGTCCAATAAAGGGTGTGTTGTTAGTCATAGTGTTCAATCGAGAGTATGTTTTATATAGTTTTGTAATGATGTCAGACCTACTTTTGGTGAACTCTTCTAACGTGATATCTCAATATTTTATATTGTAATAATAAAATGGGCACACGACATCATAACCACAACAGAGAAAACGTGTCTTTAGAATATAATAGTAGCAGCAGAGTTCAGAAAGAATTCGTTCAGAGTAGTACTGCCTCCTTACCTATTTCTGCCGCCAAGCAGTAATGTCAGCATTACTGTATTTCGGTTTTGAAGGGTAAGGGTGCTGGTGAAATTACAGGCAAATGGGACTTGTCAATTTATGTCTCAAGGTGACAGTCGCAGTGGCAGTGCCACTGAGATCTTTGCGATTTAAAGCTCTGAGTTGCACTGCAACAATTATGGACAGATGTGTAAGCTTACCATCAGGCGCATGATTTGTTCGTCACGCTTGAGTTTTTAGCTCCAAAATCTTCTTGAGTGGTTCAATACGAGTACCACAGAACTCTTCCGAGCCGCAATATTAAAGACCCTAGAGGCTACAATAATAACTGGCCTTCGACAAGAATGGTACAACAAGAAAAAATAAGATGATACGGTTAAAGTGACCGTCCGTAGATGGGTGCAACCAAGCATGATGTGGTAAATGGCACAAATTACGGGAGGTTTATTACCCAGCAACGGGTGAAGTTGGACAGTTGCTGGATGGTAATGATTATGACGATGATGATGTCGATAAAAGCTAGAATAATGATTATTTTGAACTTGAACTTTATATCCTGAACTTAAAACGATTTGTATTAAAGATAGTCCGCGCTCGTTTCAAACTTAGAACTTTGTAACGCAAACGAAATTCCGAGTAGGCTGTAACAGATTAATTCTAACCGATTACCGATCCAATAAGTTCATGGATGTTTCAAGTTAGTATTCCCGTAGTGTTCAAATTTTTCCTGAGAAATTATAGGTTCTGAGTTAAACCTTTACCTTCAAAGCATGGTATTAATAGTTAAAATTCACAGTTGATGTTCGTAATGTGTAACCATCCTTAAAACATAACTTTTTCAATAATCTGCGCTCGGACAATATGTAGGTAGTTTTATAATAAGTCGCTGGATCGTAATATAATCTCACCTGTATTTTTTCTTATATTGGTTCGGAAGGCCGCCCGCCAGAACTCTCTCGACTTCGGGCTTGACAGAGTGACATTTTATGTGCATTCCTTCTCATTCATCCATCATTTTTATTATTGACTGCTTGGTGTCGTGTTGGTATCTACTGGTGACTGATTGTGATGGTGGACCTTTGGAGCTCCAAAAAGTAGGCAACGAATAGCGGTGACGTCATCCACCATATCATACCGGAAGAGCCGAATACAAGGAGATTAAAGGTAGGTGGGTTTTATATGGTCATCCGAGATCAAAAATATTGCTATTTACGTTTTGTCCGACCAGCTAAAATTACAGTCCACTTTTCGTTTATTCTTATTACAAATTAAAATTTCCAAACTATATTTGTTTGACACCATCAAGACAGATGATGAAGAGCATGATGGATATATGTTACGCGATGACTCCGTCATTTGTGAACCGATTTGGATAATTCTTTTATTGTTGGACAGGGCATACCTCAGTAGTGGTCTCTTTCAAACTTGAAAAAAATATTCCACTCTAAGGATGGCAAACTAAGGGATAAATCCATTGACTTACAAATAAATGGACGACGGGTCTAATACAAAAACCACGAAAAAAATGTCCCAAGTCAACCTATTCGAAATTTAAATTGTTATGTCATCGCAGTATCGCGCTGTCCGTAGAACAAATGAAGACTAAAGCGGAATGTCGCGCTCTGTATACGATTTTAGCGCCTTACAAGTGCGGACACTTTTTAGCGCGGACCCGATGTCCATATAATTGTAGGTCAATGGATAAATCCGGTTTATGGATTTCAATAAAACTTGGCAAATAAATGTTTTTTATAATAATCAAATGGCGCGACGAACAAGCCCTGTGTCTGATGGTAAGCTACACGCCTGTCCATAACAGCTGCAGTGCCACTCAGAGCTTTAAATCGCACAGATCTGAGGGGCACTGCCACTGCGCCCGTCACCCTGAGACATAAGTTGACAAGTCCCATATGCCTGTAGTTTCACCAGCACCCTTCAAAACCGGAAACAGTAATGCTGACACTACCGGTTTGCGGCAGAAACAGCGTACCTGTGCGTGGCAGTACTTCCCTAGATAAACTATTTCACAAAGTGCTCAACTGCTACTAAATAATAACTAATGCCAATAAAGATAAAACATGGTAATTTAGAGCTGACCTGATGATGGAAACGGTAAAATAGATGAGAGGACCTCCTCTACAGAGTACAGCAGCTACCTTGTGTTTGCCCAAATGATTCGTTTTGACGAGGACTTTCAAATGAGTTTCAGTTGTAGTTCAGAGTTCAAGAGACCGCGGTAACGAATATAACGAAAAAGTTTTGAGGTTGATTTTTTTAATAAAAAGTTACAATTATCCGGTTATGGTTTTTTCTTGCATCCAGTACCTTCCGGATAATGTCGCTAAGTTTCCGAGCAACATGACGGTTACTTTCTCAATTTCTTTTTCCACGAACTCTCAGGCAATATACGAATCTACTCCTTGGGAAAGTTATGGTACCACTTATAGCAAATGTTGCAGAATAAGTTCCTAACTTGTCTGTAGCATGTCTGAACTTGGAGACGGTGGTGTTTGTGTTCAGTTTCATGTTTAAACTGGAGTTCATTAGTGGAACGCGGTGCAACTGTGTACAAATTCAATGTATATCTAATGCTTTGAAAGTTAAATTAGGTTGCAAACATTATTACAGCAAAGGAAACTTGTGGTGACTAGAAATTAACAGAAAAATAAGAATAATTATTTATGTAACTCTATATACTTGCGTTTTCCCAAAAGGTACATAGTTTGGAGATATTGCAAACCGGTGCTACACACGCACACGTTCGAGACGAAACGCGCCGGAGGACGTGACGTCACGACGAACAGAAGGGCACGCAGCGGCACTCGCCTTAGGCGATTACCACACTGCTCCGCGCCATGCAACAGTGTGCAGAACTGCGTTTTTTAACGTACTACCGAAGTATCTCAGTTTCTATAGAGAACACGCGCCGTACAACACTGTGACGGTGTGACCTCCTTACATCGTCATTCCACCTTTTTATCGTCTTTCTCCGGTTCCTCGCCACTTGTATTTATATTAAAATTTCCATAATTCTTTTGCCTCGCATTCTGATTTTGTTTCGTTCAACAGTCACTCCCTGCTCGATCGCGACAGCGTACGAACCTGGTTAAAATTCAATCGCGTCTAATTTTGATTCCTGATCCTAAATTTTGATCTAAATCATGAGCCAATTTTAATAAGTTTGTAGCCACTACAGCCTTATCATGTACCTATGAATACGTATCTGTAATTCAGTATAACTCGGCCTTTTTAGGGGTAAGTGTCTACTTAATGTCTTATTCATCAAGTTAGGAAGTATAGTGTTTTATAATAATGTACCTTTTTTCTATATATACCTTTTATTGTTACAGCCTTACTTCTTATTTTTATTTGTGGATCTGAAGTTTTCTGTTTTACTGCCGTGAACCTGGTCACGGCTTGTTAGGGTAAAAACCCTTGCAACACAATGACAACGACTATCCCGCATCCCCGTGCAGAGGAGCGCGGCGAGACGTAGTGTATAGCACACTGCGTTCCGCAGTACTGTGCAGATTTTTATGCGTAAGCACGTATTCATGGTGGTCATCTTTGTAATTCAGTTCCCAGGTGCAATTCCTTGCCTGCAGACTTGTTCCCCGAACGCTATAACTCCGACCTTTTCAAGGCGAGAGCGAATAGGCATTATTTAGGTGTGCACGCTACATGCTCGACCTTATCGTCACTTTCTATCAAGTGAGATGGAGGTCAAATGCGCACTTATTTTTTTTATATAAAAAAAGACAGTTATAACCCGTTTTTGTAAAAGAAGGATCTAAGCTATATGTATGAAGTAAACTATATGTAAACTATACGCGGGACAAACCACATGTTGACGCAGATCTGCGTCTCCGTTATCGTCACCGCAAGCGCGATCCGTCGTCCCGCACTCCGCTGCGTGGTGCGGGGCAGTGTGATAATCGCCTTAATTATCGACAGTCACAGACCACGGTCGACCTTTCTATTATTATGTATTAGTTGCAAACCAATGCGTATATACCAGCTCTATTATAATACAGTCCAGTTTAGATTTTACGTCCCTTTAGGATCCAAAAAAGGTAATTATATAATTATAACTTTTTTATAAATAATGTCAGTACAGAGTACTAAAAAAACCGACCTCAAAAGTACGTGGAATTACGTCTATTTGCAAAATTTTTTATTGAAATATCCCCTAGTTCGCCACTATACAGGACTTGACACTGGAGACAATAATAATCGGTCTCAATACTCAAAGTATATCGAGAGAAAAACGCCTTGAATTGGAGAAATAGCAAAATCAACCATTAAAATAATTGCTCCTAAATTAAAGTTAGGCGCTATTTATAAAAATGAATCTTCATGCGTGAACAGCCACCCTTAAAGGTGGATGATTTTCTTCAAAATGAAATGGGATCACTATGGAAGTACCCCCTTTCCAACAAAAAAAGAATCATGAAAATCGGTTCACAAATACCGGAGTTATCGCGTAACATACATACAAAAAAAA
>NW_020653853.1:3419126-3436050 GCF_003589595.1 Hyposmocoma kahamanoa
TACAGTCCGCGAGGCCTAAGCTGAGCTTTGCATTTGTGTGAGTGCACATAGATAGTGTAGGTGTGACGTCGGCCTAGAGGGCGACGCGTCCTTCGCTAGGTTTAAATCGGTTTAAACTGCTTTTTGTCAACTGGCCTGAGGCGCGGTGCATCCCTCGCGCGACGCAACTCCGCCGCGCACCTTTCACACTTCACCTCTTGTACTGGTAGCAGCGTGACGTGTTTAATTCTTAATATTTTGTTTTTGTGTTCGATTTATTAGTGAAATGGCTGTCAACACAAATAAACGAATTATACGAAAACCTTTAAATAGCCAAGTAAAGGAAATTTTGTGTAATTTAAATAGTTATTTTAAAGACATGAACGACAAAGACATGTCAAACCCAGGTATGCGCGTTCAGTTCCAAAAAATCCCCATTCCTTCCACTTCCCCATCTTCAGGGTACAAGCTGCAGGACAAGCTCAGCCTGCTGGGGATGAGCATCCGGAAGGACATGAGCAACAAAGAGTATATAGAGAGCGTCATCTGTACCGCGTCGCGCAAGCTTGGCATCCTGAACAAGGTGCACCGATTTTTTACTCCAGAGCTGCGATACCTGTTGTATAAAGCTCAGGTCCGAAGCAGCATGGAGTACTGTTCGCACCTTTGGGACGGCTCTGCCAAGTACTTGCTCGATGCCCTAGATGGACTGCAGCGCTAAAAAATGTCAAATGTCACTACATCAGCCCAATTGGTAGCGACATCGACGGGAATTCCGCTGTCCACTGTCAAAAGAGTTTTATTGGAAGGTAAACGTCTTTTGGAAGACGGAAGCAAATTTAAGTCTCCGAAAAAGACCAGATGCAGGAAAAATATCATTATCATTGACGATTTTGATAAAGCGGTATACCGAAGAACTATTCACAACTTTCACATTACTGATAAAGAGGTGCCAACTATGAAACGAATATATGAAAAGTTGAAGAGAGAAATAAACTATCCAGGTTCAATTTGGTCATTGCGTAAAGAAGTGTCTCTTTTAGGATTTAAATGGAAAAGAACAGAAGATAATAGAAAAATTCTAATGGAAAAACATGAGATACGTTATCTACGTATACATTTTTTTATTAAAATTTCCGAATATCGCATGGCCGGCCAGTCGTTTGTACCGACGAAACATACATAGACACGACTCACACTTCTTCAAAATCTTATTCAGATGGCAGCACTTCTGGTTTGATGAAACCAATATCTAAAGGAAATCGTCTAATAATAGTTCATGCCGGCGGAGAGGACGGTTTCATACCAAATGCACTGCTGATGTTCAAAGCAAATAAAAAAAGTGGTGATTACCATAATAATATGAATGCAGCAAACTACACGAAATGGTTACAAACGCAATTAATTCCAAATTTAAAGCCCAACAGCGTTGTGGTGGTAGACAATGCATCTTACCACAATTCGTTAGAAAATCCCGCTCCCAACTCAAATAGTCGTAAACAAGATATGATTGACTGGCTCAAGTATCGCAATATCGATCACTCTACATCGATGCTTAAACCACAACTCTATTAATTGATACTGCAAAACAAACAAAGATTTATTGAATATAAAATTGACACTTTACTTAAAGAACATGGTCACAGCGTCATTCGTCTACCACCCTACCACCCGGATTTCAACCCAATTGAAAATATATGGGCAATGATAAAAGGATACGTGGCTAAAAAAAACGTGTCAATGAATATGGATACAATTATGAGGTTAGCGAAAGAAAAAGTTGACACTATCACTGTACAAGAATGGAAAAATGTATGTGACCACGCAATAAAAGAAGAAAAAAAGTTTCATGGTCACGATGCCGTTCTTGACGATATAACGGAACGATTCATTATTAACACAAACGATACATCAGAGGAGAGTGAAAATGAAGACGAGAGTGATAAAGAAAATGATGAAAATGCAATGTCCGGTGCAGAAGAATTGTTATAATTTTTTTTTATATTTGAATTTTATTTATTGATCTCTGACTTCTCGGTCACACTTACATATGTACACATGCTCATCGGTCACACATATACATAGCTGGCCTTTATTTTAACAATTTATGCTATTTAGTTTTAATTTCCCACTTATGTTAAAAACCTACCTAATACTAAAATTTATTTTTAAAAGTTTTTTGTCTGACTCTACTTTTGGTGATCACTCACACAAATGCAAAGCTCAGCTTAGACCTCGCGAACTGTACCCCCTTTCCAACAAAAAAAGAATCATGAAAATCGGTTCACAAATACCGGAGTTATCGCGTAACATACATACAAAAAAAAGAACATACAGTCGAATTGAGAACCTCCTCCTTTTTTGAAGTCGGTTAAAAAATACAACCTCAAAAGTTTGCTTATTTGTTTTCGCTGTGTTTTATTCACATTGAACTTACATCTATGTGCCAAGTTTCTGTAATCGGTAAACGGAAAATGGGTTCTATCCAATATACCGGATTAATCTCCTAATTTGCCACCCATAGAGTTCACAAATGTCGAAGTGATTGCGTAATATACACACAAAATACAGTCGAATTGAGAACCTCCTCCTTTTTTGAAGTAGGTTAACAATATACTTCGAAATACGCGTTTTTGTTGCGTGTCCCAAGACTATCCATTATCAGAATTTTAAGGCTGGTTTCATAACTGTGCATATGGTCCGTACGGAATATCCGCCTGCGTAGAATCTGCAGTACTCTGAATCGAGTGTTTGATGTAGTGCAGATATTCACGGTAGACATACACCTACTATAAGCGCGTGAGTGGCCCGTGCGGAGTTCACGCGAAGCGTGTTCCGTGCGGAGCAATCCGCGTCTCTGTAAAACGATATTCTAACGCCACACGTGTTACTCCGCTCGACAGCCCGCAGATAAATTCGCACTGCTCTGAAACCAGCCTAAACGGTTTAAAATGTTAGAAGGAATCCATAGCCATTATGTATAATGTATATGCGTTGACAACAGCTTTGTTACTGTTCGAAACCATTATTCTGTAGCTAAAACGTACTTCGATGAGTTTCAATACAAACACCTCAAATTTAACTTGGATAACTTTGGATTGTTTGTTCCAAACTTCTGTTTGTGAACTAAAGTGTACTATCGTTGTGCAGTGGGACTTCTAAAATGACAATTGTTGTTTAATATTCCCAAAAATTAAATTATTATAATCAATGATTGGAATTGAGAGAAAGTTAATTTAGCTAAACTAAAGAATAACGTGGACGTTTCCATATTTATGTATATTTGAATATGCGTATTATTTATTGAAATTTAAGTGATAGGCAACAAATTAATATTATTTTCTCAAACATGCTCGGAAATGTTTGCATTCTTTCATAAAACGAACACGGAAAGTTTGTCATTTCAGGACCGTGCGACTTCTTCCGGGCCAAGATGAAAATCCATTACTGTCCACGTCTCTAAACTTTTCAATCTATCAATTTAACTCATACAGCCAACTGTTCAGTGTTCATAGTTGCGTGAATTCACAATACCTACCTTGTACCGCTTAGTTAAAGAAAACGGCGGTAACATAGAAGTTTTGGTATTCTTTTGTTTTTTCGTTTATGTATTTTGGTCGCGAAAATGAACGCTAGTGAGTAGAGCGTTAACGAAAATCAGTAACCAGTACATATTCAAACACATCTTCAATAGTTCAGCAGCCTACTATTAATGTGCCTGGAAAAACAATAACATTTTCATTTAGCAATTGTTATAAATAAAAAAAATCAAATATTACTTTTCATGTTAATTCATATTTTTTTTACTTTTTCTACTACACACCTTCCTCTCTTTAGTCTTTTATTATTTCCTCACATTGTTTGAGAAAAATATTACACATGCCTCGGCGAGAATGGGGATTGCTTGATTCGTATTAATACAAGGCCTCGCTTGCGCTCGTCGTTGTAATTCATACTCGTCCAGCAATCCATTACTTCCCGTCTTCTCCTATTCCTATTAAGTGTTAGCCACAAATTTATTGTCTCAAAAAACAATCTTGTAGTTGAGTTTTTATACATATGTACGTATTTCAAATAAAAAAAAAAACATAATTTATAAATCTTAAAATGATAGGGGATAGGTGGGACTCCGATCTGCTTGCTAGGTTCACCGAACTTCACGTCCTGGGAGCTCGGTGAACTTAGCAAGTATCATGTAATCATTTCATTCACGTTATGAATTCAATTCGTTTCATTCTTAATTTTATTTTTATTTTGTAATTTTTGTACTAACAGTAGAATAAGATAGCTTGTAAGTGTACTAATAAATGTACTGTATATTGTCTGCAATAAATTATTTTTTTATTCATTTTTTTATAAAAGTAACAATAGAGCCATATAATTGCGGATGGCAAGCGGCTAGGGAGTGGAATTCCCTGTCTGTAGACTTGTTCCCCGAACGCTATAACTTGGACATTTTCAAGGCGAGAGTCAATAGACGTTATTTAGATGTGCATACTGCATCCTCATCGTGACTTACCATCAAGTAAGATGGAGGTCAAATGCACACTTATTTTTGCATATTTGAAAATCCTACTTAACCCTCTAGTAGAACCAAGAACGAAACCAATAGTCCGAAAGGAAAAATTTTAAACTGAAAACAAACGCGTACCGATTTTGTAGTTAACTAATACTACTAAGAAAACTGTGGTTAGAAAAATCTTATACTTTCCGAGAAGAAGCTTGTATTATTACCTCAGGGACGTCCCAGAGCGTATTAATTGGCCCCAGCTGTCTTTCTAGTTCAATTACGGTATATTGACAATTTTCTTATGCCTCTAAATGAAATCCTGACAAAATTGCTCTTATTTATTGTGGATCTGGAAATATGCAAATAAAGACCCTAAGAACAGCTGCCTGTTATTTATGAAGACGCTTCATTGGATTTAATTTTTTAAGTTTACTTGCTGGGTTGAATAAATTTTCTTTTCAAATTTCAGATAGAATACCAATATATATAGTAGCTGCAGAGCTCATTGTAAAAAAGTTCGTCCAGGGAAGTACTGCTACATTACCTATTTTATATTTAGTTTATATTAATGACTTACCTAGCCTTATGGAGGGTGTAAAACATGAGATAGTATTGTTTGCTGATGACACTTCCTTATTATTTAAAGTTAAAAGGCACCAATGTTCCTACGACGATGTGAACAATGCTATATCTAAAGTAGTTGATTGGTTTGCTGTTAATAACCTACTTCTTAATGAGAAAAAAACAAATTGTGTGAAATTTACATTACCCAATGTTAGAGAGTCGGTTACAAACATTGTAGTTAGAAACGAAAAATTGAATCTTGTGGATACAGTTGTATTTCTAGGTATAACGTTAGATGCTAAATTGCAATGGGGTCCCCATATAAGTAAGTTATCAAAACGGCTCGGCTCTGCAGTGTACGCGATTAAAAAAATAAGGAAACTTTCAGACGTCGAAACCGCTAGATTGGTTTACTTCAGCTACTTTCACAGTCTAATGACATACGGCATTTTGCTTTGGGGTAATGCCGCCGATATCAACAGAATCTTTGTCCTGCAGAAACGTGCAGTTAGGGCAATTTACAATCTGGGCCCCAAAGTATCTTTGAGAGATAAGTTTAAGGAAATTAACATTCTTACACTAGCCTCACAGTACATTTATGAGAATGTAATTTATGTTAAAAGGAATAGTAATTTATTTATGAAAAATAGTGACAGACATAACATTAATACGAGGAATAGACATAAACTAGCTTTTCTTGATAGTCGTCTTCACAAAGTCAAAAAATCATTTAAGGGGCAATGTATACGCTTCTATAACAAGATTCCGGTTGATATACAAAATTTGCCTTACACGAGGTTTAAAACTATAGTGAAACAAAAACTTTATACTAAAGGTTATTATACAACTTCTGCGTACTTGGATGACAAAAATCCGTGGTAGTAACCCGTTTAGCTCATGGAGGTAGTCTCGATCTCTGATGTTTCAAATAATAATAAAAAAATATTGTAAATGTTATTTACAAAGAGCAACCCCTAGAGTTTCTTGCTCATTCTTCTCAGGGGAATCTGCCTTACGAATGAGCGGTAGTGTTTAATATTGTGACGATTTCAAGTGTAATAATGCTTACCTATGAAATAAAGATTATTTTGAATTTGAATTTGAATTTGAATTTCTGCCACCAAGCACTGATATGAACATTACTGCATTCTAAAGAAGGATAAGGGTTAATTTTTTTTTTTATTGAATTGATATTCAATTATTTTTTGTGAAATTACTCCACTAGTTTGTTATAATTATTAATACAAAGATCGAACACTCAGAAAAAAATCCTTCGATCCGGTCGGATTCGAACCGACGTCCTCTTGCATACCGTGTCAGACGCTATACCAATTAAGCCACGGAACGAACCAACGGACCTCACGAATTTTTCTATGTGCTTGCGTCGTGTCTTTGTACTTGGTCTTTCACCGAATTTTCTTTTAACGAAGGTTCGAACCCGACCGGATCGAAGGAATTTTTTCTGAGTGTTTTTTCTGAGTGTTCGATCTTTGTATTAATAATTATAAGGGTAAGGGTGTTGGTAAAATTATTGTGAAATTGCAGGCACATGGGACTTGTCAAATTATGTCTCAGGGTGACGGGCGCAGTGGAAGCCCCCCTTAGGCCTCATTGCAATTTAAAGCTCTCAATGGGACTGCAACTGCTATGGACAGATATGTCGCTTAACAACAGGCGCACGACTTGTTCGTCTAAAAGAATTAAAGAAAGGACAATTTTTGAGGAGAGAGTGTTAAAGATTCTACGAAAGAAAATAATTTGTAAGAAAATAAATTTGTTTCACGTAGTTCATTTTTATTTCATATGTTAAAAGAACTTTTGACGTATGATTACCTGCCGCTTTATTACACCAAAGATACGACATTATGATTTGAAATACAATATTCAGGGATAATAAAATATCGATATTCGAATAGTAACATGTTTGGGGAAAAGACGAAAGAGATTCAAGGCGAACCATACGAGGAGAGGAAAAACTGTTTTGAAGATTAAATGGTTTAGGCATTTGCTATTAAATAACAATCTTACAAAAAATATACGATATACCTAAAGATATTGTCTAAAGAATGTGCTAACTTGTTATACGATGAAATGTACTTTACCCGATCAGATAAAATTCTGAAAACAGGCAAAAATAAAAGTCTAAAACGAATTTTGCACGTAAATTTTATATGAAGATATTTCTCTTCATATACTACAGAGAACCTGCTAAGTTTTGGTTTTCAACTGAAGGCCTATAGTTATTACATTCACATTTATCCCAAAATTACCCAGCGGTTAACGATGCGCCCCTTGGTACTTGGTGTAACGGACTGGTGTCCGCAACTCGACTTCAAGGCGACTATTTAGCGTGTGCTAGGTGCCGGGTCCTACTCGTGCCACCCAAGCTCTTCCAGGAATCTCAGCGGCTATCTTGGTTTGCTGAAGACTTCGGGGAGCGATCTTGGCACTCCAAGGTACTTCCTCCTGTAGTTGGTGATACCTACATTGAAAAGGTGTTTATTGTATGGACCACGACCATGGCAGTTAGAGTGCGTAGCTCATGCCTTTTGACTTTAATTAATATTCGAGATAGACTGTCATTGAGCATTGGGAGTGCTTCACTCGCCTGTCTACAAACCGTAAGGGTGATCCAAGTATTATTATGTGAAGATTTTGTACCTTTGTGTATAGTTGTCCTGGACCATTGGTAGGGGAGGGGCACTATGGGTTCTGGTCCTACAGCGTCCGTTTTCGACCCTTTTCTGGCTAGTTAGTGTCCTTTAATCCACTATAGAGTTACGTGGTTTTGTATAAATACCTCCATGAGTGCTTGATGGCATTCATAAATGAGCCTTGAACCCGCCCCGTCAATCTCTATCGGGTGCTTGTCGACGTTGGATTTGTGTCCAATTTTCTCCACCTGTTCTTATTTTATTCATATTAATTTTTAGCGCGCGGATTGTGTGACGCGGCAATATATGCTCGCATTGACATACCTCACCTTAAATAAAATAACTTACGAAATAAAACAAATACATCTCTTTTCAAATCAAATACAATTTAGTTTTATTTGACATCATATATTGGCCTGGTGACATGTATGTTTTATTTGTTTCCCAAAAATGTTTATTTCTATTGTCTCACTTTATTTTTAAAGCGTGCGATTATGATCGCTAACGCAAACAATAAAATAGAATTATGTAATTGTTGTCAAAATATAAAATTGAGTTACAATTTCTTCAAAAGAAATTCCTCTGCCTTTGGAATTTTTTATTCAATAAAAGGAGTTTCAATTGGCTTCTCGTTGCGAGTTCGACACGGTGGGCAAGGGTTTAAGTTGTCTAAGTTTTTTTTATAATACCCAGTGACGGGACGAACAAGTCGTGCGCCTGGTGGTAAGCGACACGCTAATCCGTAACAGTTGCAATGTCCCTCAGAGCTATCGCAAAGATCTTAGAGCCACTGTCACTGCGCCCGTCACCCTGAGACATACCCGTAAGTCGACAAGTACCATGTGCCTGTAACTTTACCAGCACTCTTACCCTTCTAAGCCGAAACGCAGTAATGCTCACATTACTGCTTGGAGGCAGAAATAGGTGAGGTGTACTTCCCGAAATCGAAATCTTTCAAAGGAGCTCTACTTCTATCATACCGTCATCGTCTTATAGTGAATACCTCGTATGTGACTTCTAAGTAAATTTTCAGTACTAAAAATGTGGTGTTAAATGTAGTAAACGCAATAATGTTTGTAGTTAGAATTTTAATTACTTAAATTACACCTATTTCAAATACTATATTACTTGAATACTATACTTACAGAAGAAGTTTATAAGTTTTTCTCCAAAAAAAATCGGTAAAAACTAACTATGTGAAAACTCGTATACGAGATAGGTATACGGTTTCCCTATGAGGCGACAATTTACAGCCACAGACGTTATGATTTATTTATTTAATTTTTTGTTTATTAATTTATTCATTTGTATCAGGCAACTATGACGCATACAATACATATGCAGGTTGTCCCAATACTCAATGTTAAGCGGGCGCTGGGCGAGAGACCGGTTATATCAGTTCTGTTAAAAAAACATGTCTCGTAGTTAAGTTGAAAATCGACACCCTAGACTACATGTTAAGGTACTGCCATCGCAAATTTTCAAACTTTGCAGTAATTTTTTTTAACGTCATCCTAAATAATCGTACTACTTTATGCAGTCACAAATCAATAAACTGGAAACGTTATGGCTTTTGTAAAAAAATAGATTTCATTGAAACATAGCTTAAAAAAAATCAGGTAACTTTGACACTTCGTATTTTTTTTAAAGGTACTACTTTACTATGGGCAAATTATTTGAAAAGATGACCCATTTAATAAAAATTTCAAAACGGTACCATAACTGCCACTTTTCATTCCATAAAAAATATTATAGCTTATGTTTTACAAAAGGACCTCATTAAGAAAATTTAAACCACAATAAAAAATACTTTTGTGAGCCCAAAGACTGGGACACCCTGTGATTAAGGACTGAAATACATAATACAATATGAAAAATAAATAACTAATCTACAGGAAGTGCACTAATCGGTGACGTGTGGCGCAATCTGGTGTCATCTATACTGTCTTCTTTATGAGTATCTAGTGGTGGGACAACGAGATTAACAAGTGGCGTGTGCTCGCGTGTGCGGTAAGCAACACGCCATTCTTAATATTTGTAGTACCATTCAGATCCCGTTGCCCTGAGACAAAGTTGACAAGTCCTGTCCTTCTTTCACCAGCACTGTTCCCCTTGAAAACTGGAACGCAGTAATGCTCAAATTACTGCTTAGCGTCAGAATACAACTGCCTCTGTGGCCGAACGGTTACCATGCCGGACTGCCACGCAGAGGTCCCAGGTTCGATTCCCGGGACGGGAGAAATATTTGTATGACCTACATTTGTTTCTCTCGTGAGTTTGGGTGTAATTTGTGGTTGTCTATATGTGTGTCCATGGCACCCGCGACACAGGGTTTTCCTAGTGCGGGGCTATGTTGAGTGTGTGTGTTATTATTACATTGAACATTACATTGAACCAACAGAATAGGAAAGGCTGTACTTCCCTTGACGAACTCTTTCATGAAAATAGCTCTATTGCTATTACTGCTACTTTCATTTATGTAAATATGACTTCAAAAGATCAACCATAATAATTATTTTGAAAATGAAACTAGGGATGATCCTTTTTTACCTCGGATACTATTTTTTTATTATTTCAAGTGACGGGACGAACGAGTCGTGCGCCTGATGGTAAGCTACACGCCTGTCCATAACAGTTGCAGTGCCACTCAAGAGCTTTAAATCGCAAAGATCTGAGCGGCACTGCCACAGGGACATAAGTTGACAAGTCCCATGTGCCTGTAATTTCACCACCTTAGCGCCCAGTTACACGATGCGAAGATCTCGCGCGGCCGCCACCCGGCGAACACCCGGTTAAATCTGAATTCTATTTACTAGGCAACAACATTTAAATTCCTGTGAATACTACAACCGCGCGGTCGCCGCGTAGACCAAAGACAAGCCTACATCACTCGCGCGCCCGGATGCACATTTAAGTTAAAACGTAAAAGCTAAATAAATGACATGCACGCAATGCCATGACAGTTAGATGCACGCAACGTGGTCTCCGCGCGGCTGCCGCGTGGCGTGAGCGCGATAAAATTCGTGTGGAATAAATGCGCCCTTACCCTTCCAGGCCTGAACGCAGTAACTACATTACTGCTTGACGGCAGAAATAAGTAAGGTGGTAGTACTTATAAGGAGCTCTACTGCTACTATATGTGTGTAGAAATAGATTATTATAGAGCATGTGTCTGGTCTCAATCTAGAAGAAGTATAATAGCAGTGGAGCTCCTTGTTAAATGGTTCACTGAAGCACTGTCAGCCTGCCACCATACCAATTTCTGCCGCCAAGCAATAATGTGAGCATTGTTACGTTCTGGTATTGAAGGGTGTTTACTGAGTTTCGGTTTTGTACAGGCAAATGGGACTTGTCCAATTTATATCTCAGGATCATGGGACGTAACGAGGTCTACTGCTGCTAGATGTATACGTACATAAGGAGTCATAACAGAAAAAAATTACATATACACTAAAGTAGACAATCTTATAAGAAAGCATAAATATATTGAAAAAACCCAACGTAAAAAATAAGTAAAGGTCAGATTTAATATAACACTGGTTTTATTGATCCCTTTGTGTGCGAAGCCGTGCCTTAATTTCCCGTAACATTTCTTTTTTCACAGTCTCAGGGACGAGAGCACGTGCCACTGGTGTGATGTTAGCGATTAACATGTTCAATGTTACTTTGCTACAGTCATTTCTCATGATGAAATCCCGAACAAGCAATCGAACTTGGTCTCTCCATCCGCATTCTGTGAGACGCCTTAGTAACAACTCTTTGAATTCATGATTTCCTGTGAGCACCAAACGCCGGTGCGGTACACTATTATCAACTATCATAATTATCTTATCAAGAATTTATCAATGGCACGAATAACGAACGGAATGCTAAGGTTCCTTTCACTTAGTAATTTTGCTGATCGATTTTATTACGAAAGCAAAAGCTTAAACGAGAAAAAACAGTAAACTGACAATGTCACGCGTTCATGTTTTAATTTGCTGAAGTTGCGTGGGCTTTGACAAAACGTCGGGTATTAAAGTCTCTTTCAAACTCAAATACATCTCTACTTATTTAAAGGCAAATTATTATACACTTGTAACCTAAAGCGCGAAACACACTGAGAGCAAGTCGGGCTCGGGTCGGGTCAGCACCGCGGCGGGTTTAATTCCGTGTATATATATGGACGACAACACACCGAGCGATGACGCGAGACGCCTGTCTCACACTTTAGAGAACGCAAAAAAAAATAAAGGAACTCGAAACCGTTACATTGATTAAACTCTACTTACCTTAGACTATAGCTAAGTAATCTAAATAAGTTAAATAAATAAGCTAAATAAGTTATTTTGTATTATTAATAAGAGGATTGTGCAGCACCCAGACAAACCAATATAGGTTTAGGTGTGTAAAGAAACCATTGTATGTAATATTTTTAAAGTTTATAGAAATAAATAAAAATAAAAATAAATAAATAAATCATTCGTAAGGAAGATTTTCCTAAGAAAAATCAGCTGAGAAACTCTAGGCGTTGTCCTTTGTAAATAAACATTTCTACATATTACTATAAATAAATAAATAAATATTAGACAAAATCATATACGTTGCTCTGATTCCAAAGTAAGTAACTAAATGACTTGTTATGGAAATCGGAAACAACGACATTACCACAGAGAAAGTCAAACTGAAATAATTATTTATTCCATTGGTAAAATTTTTACTATTGAAAACGTAATGTTTTAAGCTACTGCTCGTTCACTACGCTAACCTCCCTGAGAAGAACGAGCAAGAAACTCTAGGGATTGCTCGTTTCAAATAAACTTAAATGCCATGGAATTCACTTTGAATCATAATTGTGTGGAATCTAGACTCTTTTTGTCTTTTCATACTTTTTTATCTAAAATTTACTCTTCAATTTTGTAATATGACTTTTCTATGAAAACACTTTTAATGTAAGTTTTAAACTTAGATAATGATAACCTTAATATATGCTCCGGAATCTTATTGTAAAACGTATACAGTTCCCCATAAAAGAATCATTTACCTTAGTTAAACGAAGTCGTGGTGCCATGAGTTTGGACTTAGTTCTAAAGTTAATATTATGGTACACAAACACCCAGACCTGAGACAATATAGAAAAGTTATTTTTTTCTACATTGACCCGGTCGAGCGCAGGACCCTAACCCGAATGCCTAAGCCCTGATGATGGTAATGACGATGACTATATTAAACATTTAATTGCGAGTAGGCAACACTATACCTCCAGTGAACAATACGGCAACATTATGTTTTCGTTAATTTCTGCTATTTTTATAAACAGCCATATTTATTTACCAATATTATACTCCCCAAATTTCGTGAAAAATAAAAAACAAAGCAACAAAAAACAAAATTCGCAAAAAAAAAACAAATTTTGCGACAAAAAAGAGACAAAAACCATAATAAAAACAATAGTTCCAAAAATAAAGTTGTCGTCATTGGAGATACCAAATAGATGATTGGATAATCTATGGTTATCTAATTCTCAAAACAAATCTCACCATAGACAAACATACTAACTTCTTAAGTCTATGATAGGATCGCTTATTAAACTTTATCTGAACACATGATCCCGTCCAAGTAGAGAGCCACTAAACCTAAACGTCAGAGAAATCCCTCTTTATTACACAGTGGGCCGGCAGTGAGCCCTTCTGGACAAAACAGCTTTAAATTAATGATGTTTTCGCTGGCTTGTTTCAGCCGTCAAGTTCCAACTATAACACGAGATAATATAGTAACTTGAACATAGAGATACTTAGTTATTAACAAGTCTGTATTAACCCATACCACTGCTAAGCATGGAGTATTCTTAAGATAAGCATTGTGAATCTAATACGTAATTAGATTCGTATAAAAAAAACATCACAACAGTGGATCTTTACTTATCCATTGTTAGGTAAAGTAAATATAAATTATTAATTACAGTGTAATATTTATGCATGAAAAGAAAAAGAAGCTTAATAAAGAAAATGACGAACCGCAGGGGAAACATGTCTGGACATCTGATATGCGTTATTTTTCCTAGAATAATTAAGGAAGGAAAGCACTAGACGTAGTTATTTAGGTTAAATTAGTAAAAAAGTTAATGAATGTTGATATCAAATGACGGGACGGTGGTGGTGGTAAGCGACACGGCTGTCCATAACAATCCCTTACATTTCTAGATACTCGTAAGTTTTGTTTATAGTGACAAATTTTGTTTAAGCGTGAAACACACAGAGAGCGAGTGCGGGTCAGGCGCGGGTCGCGTCAGGACCGCAGCGGGTCGGGTCGGGACCGCGGCGGGTCTAATTCCGTGTATTTATATGGATGACAAAACACCGAGCGCGGACGCGTGCGCCCATCACGCGTCCACGCCCGACTTTTTTTTACAATAGTAAAAAACATAATGAGTGTTTCAAATTCTATTACAATACCTGAGGGCCTGCCATAACCTTTACAAAAGCAATCTATTTCAATGTAAGCTTAAAGTAAGCTCAATGTAATATTACTCACATTCGTACCGTGACGAACCTGTCAACCAAGTAATGTATTATTGCCTTAGAGGGAGAATTGAGATTATTGCAAAAGTGATTGAAAGAACCATTGACTTACAAATAAGTCAATAGAAAGAACGAATGATTTCCCAATATTGTCTATTCCTTACTAAAAATAGGAAAGAGATAACGCTATGTGAACTATATAATGCCGTCTCTTTCTTTTATGATGTTCCGAATCGTCTTATCGCAGTATAGTGTTTAAGTACTTAATGTTATTTACATTCAGAGAATTTTGACTGTTAAGAAAAGAAAATTATGTAATAATAAAATCTGTTAATATTACGTTGTTTTCAATAATTATTCCGCATTTTCATGAAGACAAATAAATAAAACAAGCTGAGTCTTGTTGAGTCAATTTGTGAGTTCGGAACTATGGTCTAGTGTCAACTGTTAGTTTCGCCAAGGAGCTTATAGATGGCGCTGTTATAATTTTACGAAATAAACATTGCGTATTTTTATTTATCGAAAAATTATGTACTATGTGCTATTAAACAAAAAAATGAACAAACTATTGAAGAGATATGTGTAAATACATAAGTTCAACTTAACTTTTAATCATTACAAATCAATATTAAGACAATAAAACTTAAAATAATATTGCTTTCATTGCATCCGTGTAACTATTTTATGATTTCGAGTTCTTAGGTTTTCGCGATTGTTACACATAGGAAATGAACCCGTGACCATGGGACCTGTTAAGGGCCCGAAACGTCGGTTGTTTTGAAAAAACAAATATACGCGATTTAAATCCGGAAATATACTTTAATTTCCTATATTTTATGATTACTAAATTTGACATAAGTCGCGTCATAGTACGAACTGAGTGAATGAATAGTCACAAAGCTGCCAATAAAGCATCATAGTTTTAACATTACAGTAAGTTTACTTTAAGCGCGTTATGGTACAAAAAGTCAATGTAAGGTTAAAGTAATATTGTTTTAAGAGGCTTTTTGTAGGCCCCCTGGACAATATCAATTATGCTCTTTTTAACCTTTTTTTATTGGAAAACAAGTGTGCATTATGAAAAGTGACGATGAGGTCGACGATGGAGAATACACACCTATTCACTCTCGCCTTGAAAAGGCCCAAGTTATAAGAGAATAGGTCTGCAGGCATGGAATTCCACTCCATAGCCGTTCGGCATAAATAAATGTGGAAGTCCTTTCAATACGTTAAAACGTTCCTCGGTAAATATGTGAATTTGGGCTTATGATTCTTTACGTAGCAGGGATCGAGATGTATACCCCATCTATTTCACGCCGATCACACCAATTTTACGATCATCGCACATTTCTACGTCGTGTCGCGTAAGTAACTGAAAGTTGGGCGTTGAATAGAGATGGTTCACGATTATTCAACTAACAAGAGCCTAGCTCTAAAATGAAAAGAATAAAAGTGTGTAAAGTTTTACAGCGGGGCGAGGCATAAGTAACTAACTAACAACTAACGCAAGGTTTGTACGATGTACGTTGTTTATTATTATAGCAACTTTTACAGATTCGTAAGGTCTGGTGGTTCTGCCACGGATTGTCTAAGGGCCCTGGTTCGAATCCAACAGTACCGAACGAATTGTTCTAAGTGTTCGATCTTTTTTTGTTATTAATAATTATAACTCTTACAGAGTTACAAGAGACAGTCTGCGGCTATGCAGCTACGAAAACCAGGCGGGGACGCAGGTGACGTAATTAATTACCTTTTAGATATTTTAAATTTTTATTGAATTGATGTTCAATTATTTTTATTTCAAATTACTCCACTAGTTTGTTATAATTATTAATACAAAGATCGAATACTCAGAAAAGATTCCTTCGACCCGGCCGGATTCGAACCGACGTCTTCTAGCATACGGTCGCTATACCAGCTAAGCCACGGAACGAATCAGCGGACCTCACGAATGTTTCTATGTGCTTGCGTTGTATCTTTGTATTTAGTTTTTCAACGACTTTTTAGCCGTCGCGCCATCTTTACCCATCTATATCTGAAACACCTCAGCACACTACCTAGCAAGTCCCAAGTGGTCTCACAAGTGGAAGCTCACCCGGAAGCAAGATAGGCAGTGCATTTGGGAACCAAAGATCATTCTATCTTTCAGTCAACACTTTTTTATGGAGGACATTTTGCAGTTGGCCTTGACTCTTATTTTCATTCTTGATTGTGTGTTATTTTTTTATGATACTTGGTATGGTAAGGAGTGAACAAGTCGTGCGCCTGGTGGTAAGCGACACTCCTGTCCATGGCAGTTACAGTGCCACTCTCAGCTTTAAAAGGTTTGATGGGCATTGCCACTGCTCTCGTCACCCTGAGACAAGTCGACAAGTCCCATGTATCTATAATTTCACCACACCCCTTACCCTTCAAAACTGATTTTTTTTATAAATTCAAGTGACGGGACGAAAAAGTTGTGCTCCTGATGGTAAGCTACACGCCTGTCTATGACAATTACAGTTCCACTCAGAGCTTTAAATTGCAAAGATCTGAGAGGCACTGCCACTTCGCCCGTCACCCTGAGACGTGAGTTGACAAGTCCCATGTGCCTGTAATGTCACCAGCATCCCTTACCCCTCAAAACCGGAGCACAGTAATCAAAGTCAAAGTCAAAGATAGTTTATTCCAATAGGTAAAATAAATTTACACTTGAAAACGTCACATTTAAGCTACTG
>NW_020653853.1:3446050-3454607 GCF_003589595.1 Hyposmocoma kahamanoa
CACGTGGTATATCACACTGCTATTACAATAGTGTAGTAAATTTAAATATCTGAAATTCAACATTATACTATTGCTGAACGTAAAATTTGAATTGTTGTATTATTTGAACGGTTGAATTGGCATGTAAAGTGTCAATAGGATACCTATCAGTAGTCTGAAATTACATTTTCCATAAACAACGTTTGCTCGAATTTTCATAACCTCGAAAGTATTTTGAGAGAAAAATGTTTTTTTCTTTTAAACCTAACTTAACCTACCCTAACCGAACCGAATCATGTATTTGCGATAAACATCCAACATATCCTGAAAGAACAACGATTTCGTTATAATTCGGTTTTCGGTGTAATGAAAATTCGAACAAACGTCATTTCGGAAAAACGAATCGAGTTTGTGGTAGGTTATCATGCCAATACAACCGTCATCGTTAGAATATTATGAGAGACAAATTAATAATAGCTCTACTTAAATCAAAGTGAGACAAAATTTTTGTGTTCTAATTATTAATAAAACTTTTTTCCTTTTTATTTATACATTAGTTTTGGCAAGTACGAAATTGTTTAGATGTCTGTAATAAATTTGAATCTATACATAATTTTTTAGCGGGAAGTTAGTTATTCGTTTTTTATCAATTCTGAAACAAATAAACTTTTTGAGTGCAACGTGCCCAGCGCAACGTGCAAAATATTATACGTAGGTAGCTCGATTACCACTGACATTTAGGTAATTATTCTCCTAGAAGTGACAGAGATCTCTTGCTGAGAGTTTGGGTTGTTTCTCATGGTGTACCTTGTGTATTAATATATTGGATCAATCAGATAGCAACACCAAGAAGATGCTAGATTTTTAAATTGTCACTCGTTGAACCAATATATGACAGAGCCCACACATTTCACAGAATATAGCCAGTCTTTTATTGACACTGTAAGTACCGATATAGAAAACCGTTAGAAAAATGTTATTGTACTGTTCCTGATGAATTAGTTTGATTTTGAGATAGGCCATTCTAGAAAATCATCAATACACATACATATAGTCTAATCTGACCTATTAAATTATGATCTATAGTGAAAAACCACAGGTCATTAGTGTTTGTAAGTGGCGATATCATCCCCTTTCGCCCGAATGGGCATTACTAACAATTTTGATCAACGAAAGTTGTTTATATAGTTCGATTAAGGGTTTCTTGCTCAATTTTGTATAGTAAGTAATAATAGTACAGAGTACTAAAAAAAAGGACGTCAAAAAGTTTGTAGAATTACGTCTATTTGCCAAGTTTTATTGAAATTGGTTATTGGAAAATGCGCGAAACCGGATTCATCCCCTAGTTTGCCACCCTTAGAGGGGAATATTTTCTTCAAATTTAAATGGGACCACTACTTTCCAACAAAAGAGAATGATTAGAATCGGTTCACAAACGCGTGAGATACCGCGTAACATACACACAAAAAAAAAACAACAGACGAAGTGAGAACCTCCTACTTTTTTGAAGTCGGTTAAAAAAATGTTTCATTCAAACTATTTGATTTTTGTTACTGCAGCTGACACCACACAAAATATGTTTGTACTTGCGTCTTTCTTTGTGTGAATAATTCGTGTTTTAATATTATTTTTTTATTTTGTGGTTTTGTATTGTAATTATTTAATAATGTTTTACCATTGACTTACAAATAAATGGACGACGAGTCTAATACAAAAACCACGAAACAAATGTCCCAAGTCAACCTATTTAAACGTAGTGACATGTAAAGGAATATGAAAAAGCTAAAACGTTGAATTTTAATTGGAATGTCATCGAAGTACTGTCTAATTTTGCTTGCTTCGCTGTCAGTCGAACAAACGAAGACTAAAGTGTGAATGACGCTCTGTATACGATTTTAACGCCCTATAAGTTCGGACACTTTTTAGCGCGGACCCGACGTCCATATAATTGTAAGTCAATGTGTTTTACCTTTAACTGTTTGGTATATGTTTTGTTTTTGTCATTTGTGGTAGTCAAATAAATGTATTTTGTTTCTTTCATTTACCTTATAAACCCGATTTGTGTTTTTCAGTCACGCGTAAACGTACCTGTAATAGCAAACAAAACAATAATTAGAACCGTTAATTTCATTGTACAATAAAATCTGTATTCATTTGCTTTCAAATATTTTTTAAACCATGCCCATGGCGGGTGGAATCAGGAAAAAACTTCGGTGTGATGAGAAGGTGTTGAAATTCTTATAAAATTTTATCGCCTTTATCCTCTATTACAAAGTTAATAAAATACGATACAATACAAATACACCGTATTGCAAATGGGAATAAAAAAAACAGAAATAATACAGTCGAACTGAAAACCTTCTCCGTTTTAGTTAAATTTTTATTGGATTGATATTCAATTATTTTTTGTGAAATTACTCCACTAGTTTGTTATAATTATTAATACAAAGATCGAACACTCAGAAAAAACACTCAGAAAAAATTCCTTCGATCCGGTCGGATTCGAACCGACGTCTTCTTGCATACCGTGTCAGACGCTATACGAACTAAGCCACGGAACGAACTAACGGACCTCACGAATTTTTCTATGTGCTTGCGTCGTGTCTTTGTGCTTGGTCTTTCAACGACTTTTTAGTCGTAGCGCCATCTATGAGAAATCTATGACAGATTTATCTCCGTTTTTTCAAGTCTGTTAAAAAGACAGACTATAGGTGCCAATGTCATGAAAGTTACCAAAATGCAATTCAGTTAGAGCAGCCAACGACAAAGTTACTTTATTACAATATCAAATTTGACAAATGTTTGGATTTAAAGGCAAAAAAACTATTTTGTCCAATAAAAGTTGGCAAGGCTCCACTGTGTGCCGGGTGCAGGCTACACGCAATATTAATAGTTTAGCTTGATTTTTCGCGTTTCGAAGCCAAGGCTATGTAAATAATGGCTTTTCTATTACTCATAATTGACAAGGTTTTTTTCTATGAATAGGATCACCGCTTTGTGTTTCCATTACATCTGACGTTTGACCTGCCTTTTTAGAAAGTTGATTAATACTAACGTTTTTCTCCACTTTACAGTAGCATGAGAACTTACAACGAGGTTAACAAAGATAATGATTGTTATGTCATGACTCATTTATTATGTTTAGACAGAATTGAATAGTTACTACCCTTGGTACAATAAAGCCATAGGTAAAGGTGGTAATAATAATATTAAATATAAAATAAGATCATTTATTTCAGATGTCTATGATCCATGTTCTTAAATTACAAAAACTAGTTAATCACTTTACAAATGAAAATAAAATTGCCATCGAAAAAAAATTGATTAAATTAAAAGTCGAAAGCTAAATCAAAATTAAATATTTAAAACTAAATCACAAGATAAAAAGCATAAAATTAGAAAGCTTATCCGCTCACGCGATGCGCTCTTCCTACCGCAAAATGGCGGCTATTTGGTTTCGCAAATTAGAAAAGCATTCAGTTTAAATACAAGTTTTTATAAATAAAAATTATTATTCTGCATTGCTAAATAAATACCCTCCGTACTACAAACAAAAACATCTCAAATAAAATGCAGTAATACACCGCAAATCCTGCACTTAAAAAGCACGTATGACATTTTTGGTGTACTTGGATAAATATGATAGTATTCCGTTTGAGTGGTTCTAACGTTTACCATGAAATTACTCCTTAAAGTCTAGTTTATAAACATTTATATTCAGGGTAAACTTAAAAAACGCTACTTACGGTATGTTTTCAATAAATAAACACCGAAATCACCAGCTCAAACAATAACACACACGATTGTCGTGACGTATTTTTGAAGTTCCTTTATTTTTTTTAAATGACAGCTGGGTCTGTCTGGCATTAAAACCTTTATGGTTTGCTAGAGTAGTTACCGAAATAGCAATTAATATTAGTTATTTTACCTGTTATAACTTCGATATCCGATAAATCGGTATAAAATCAACACCGGCACCTCTAGGTGTGGTATGCGTCTACAGCTGCATGTATCGCGTGAGCGGATAAAATTAAAAAAAGATCAAATAATAATTAAATATAGTATAATAACTTATCAAAATTTACTTTTCCTATATGCAGTCGAATCAAACTCGGCTAAAACGCGTAAGATGTTGCTGTTGCTGCCGCGGATACGACTCAGGGGGTCTACTCTCGATGCGTGATGCAAATGAAGCTTCATACTGGATACTTGTCTTTTTAATTTTGTCGAATATTACGTATTTGACAGTAATTGTTTCGGACGGATGTCGGACGGAGATCGAGAGTAGCCCCCAGTATCGAGGCTACTTTCTTCCTTATGATGGCATAAAAATCAACTGTATGAGCTTCTGCAAACATACCTGACGCGCTGCAGTATTTCGGCAGCCCCATCAACACCCTAAACGCATTATTGTACTGCACGCGCAGGGCATTCATTGCCTTTTGCGTGTAGCTAACCCATTGACTTACAATTATGTGGACGTCGGGTCCGCGCTAAAAAGTGTCTGAACTTATAGGGCGTATACAGAGCGTCATTCACGCTGTAGTCTTCGTTTGTTCGACTGACAGCGAAGTAAGCAAAATTAGACAGTACTGCGATGACATTACAATTTAAATTCAACGTCTTAGCTTTTTCATATTCCTTTACATGTCACTACGTTTAAATAGGTTGACTTGGGACATTTTTTTCGTGGTTTTTGTATTAGACCCGTCGTCCATTTATTTGTAAGTCAATGAGCTAACCCATAGATTTCACGTATAGAAGTACTGTCAATAAGCTTTAAAAAGTGTTACCTTTACCGCTGTGTTGCAACGTGCAAATTTATTTTTTATTTATTATTATTATTATTATTTATTTATTAATTATTACCATAGTAGAATAAGAACAAGTAGGGTAACTCCGTACCCAATAACAGCGCGGCTTGTGTGTACGCCTTCGCATAATAATGAAATACGCGTTGAGACGACCAGTGTCTCTCACTCGTGCCTCGTCACTGCAGTGGTTCTATAAGCGTCTAATTTGAAGGCGCCCTAAACCTCTTTCCTGAAAATTGTCATTTTGCAGATGTGGCCCTGTTACATCTAGGGTGCGAATTCAAAAGGTTGGGTTGTAGGAACGTGTATATTAGTTTAATTATCTTTGTAACAAATCTGTTTAGTGCAATATACTGCCTTAGCCAAAGAGTATTCCTTATAACGGGACCAACTAAAAGTATTTTCTAGTTCCTTCAAAAGACGCTAGACGGCGTTGTTCAATTTTACGCACACAAATAGAAAACAAATAGTCACTTATTCTGTTTACTTGGACGTGGTAACACTACTTAACGGAGCTTAGTATAGTCTGTGGGGTTGGAAGGACGATAGAAATAAAATCAGGTCGTTTCTATATGATACCACTCTGGCCACTTGGCTTCAACTGTAAATATGGAAAAAAGTCTCGTTTTTCTGGGCATTTTCGAGACCGCACCTAGTCTGAATTTTTCCCCGGGACACGGAAATGCAGCGAGATTGACAGCCCTAGCAAATACTCAATCGCACTGTTAAAATTTTCTCTCTAATGGTGGACTATTCGGACCGCATTAAAATGCAAACTATTGAACGACTCTGAGAACCCTATCATTCTCGCCAAATTACAGTCCTCACAGACGAGGTAGAAGAGTTCTCCTATACAGGGTGTACTCGCGCAGTTTCTCAACTACAACACTCCCTTTTGGCACAAGTGTCCAGTAGCATCCTGAGCTGAGATCAGCTACCCACCTCGACCCTCAGATAAACCCTAAATTACTTCATATGTAAATTAATAAATAAATAACACAACGGACACTAAAATACTCTTGTGGGAAAATTGCTTCAACATTCGTTCTTGTTTTCTGTGCAACTATAACCTGTGCGACAACGCATGTGTCTTATTGCAACCGAAATGTGGTACCATAATATATGAGTGTAAATGATATCTAAGCCAAAGATTAAGCTATAAACGGTATGTTTTATACAGCAAACTTGAACCTTAAGGTATTAAAACAAAATCGTCTATATTTCACAAGCAAAATCAATAATAATTAGAAATTGTAATGAGGGAACAAATTAAATAAGGCTTGTGAAAAGGGTCTTTGACTAAACATCTGATGACTATGAGAATACAAACCCCACGCTATTCATTTTCCCATCATCATCATCAACCCAATAGCCCCTTTTACACAGTCACCCTATCGCACGTGATTAGGAGCGTACAGGATTACCCGCGGGGTAGACTGTACGCGCAATCGTGCGCGATTACAGTTTTTTACATTCCATCATGGAATAAGCACCCTTATAACTTTTGAACGGCGGACTGACTAAATCTAGTCTTTTGCGACTAGAACCTTTTAAATAGCGACTTTTTCTGGGTAGTCAAATTTCAAAAACTCGACCATGATCGATTAAGACAGACATTTATTTTTATTATTAAATATTGTGCGTTTAACTTGTGCATTTATATGCAAATTACTTTCCCGTGTTCATATTTGTTGTATTGTACTGTAGTTTTAAATTAATAACATTGTATTTCGTATTCTAGTTTTAAGATCCAGTGTGTCTCGGCGATAACGTAATAAATCATTCTTATTCTTAAATGGCTCGTACCTACTTTGTATTAAAAAAAACGTTTTATCTCTGCGCGCGATGATGGGCTCTTAACTATAGTCAGTGGAACAACGTAAAAGAATTTTCATACACTTTTATTAAGTAAAAGTGTTTATGTTCCCTTTCTACTTTGTAACATGTAAAAAAGTATACTCCCGTGGCCTCTATTCAGAACTACGCCAATGTAAAAATACAAACAAGCATTAACAACACTCTTCCGTCACTGAGAATCCTTTTCAAGCAGGCCATTTCGCACATTATCTCGCGGCACAATAAAAACCTTTTTGGTTACCAAGAAACACTCCCCCTCTTATCTCGAGGAAGTTTATTCCTTTTTTTGTGCAGGAGGTATTAAAATAAAAACCCGTGGATTACGGTTTAGATGCGAGTTTATTTCTTAAGGTGAAATTTTGAGGGGAAAATTAGAGAGAAAAAATGAAATTAAGCTGTCTATTTATGAAACTTTAATGTTTATTTTTAAAGTTTACGTCAAATAATGAAGCCCGGTTATTGATGACATAGTCTACCAATAGGTATTATATATATGAATGAGAGAAAAAAGTAATTTAATAGTAATTTCCATCGTAGCTTAAGTAAGGCATGTGATGAAATCACAGAATGACGTCATTGTGATTTAATAATAATAATAATAACACACACACTCAACATGGCCCCGCACTAGGGAAACCCTCTGTCGCGGGTGCCATGGACACACATATAGGCAACCACAATTTTGGGTGTAAATTGTGGTAAACTAATAATGGGCAAAGGGGGCCTTATCGCTAAGCGCGATTTCTTCCATACGACTTTTAATGAAAAGGATAATAATAATAACGCATACACTCAACATAGCCCCGCACTAGGGAAACCCTGTGTCGCGGGTGCCATGGACACACATAGACAACCACAAATTACACCCAAACTCACCAGAGAAATAAATGTAGGGCATACAAATATTTCTCCCGGCCCGGGAATCGAACCTGGGACCTCTGCGTGGCAGTCCGGCATGGTAACCGTTCGGCCACAGAGGCAGTTAATTAGTTTTTTCGTTAATTAGAATTAAAAAGATTGCACTGACACTCTATTGAAACTCTACTGCTTTTGCAACTAGATTTTAGCAGAAAAACAAATATTATTACAATGGCAATATAATCTCAGTGGAGTTTGAGACTTTGAAAATTACAATCACCAGTGATTTCAAGAAAATTAGCCCAATATGGTAGCTATTCAGCCACGGAGGCATTGCACCAATTTATAGCGTGTTGTGGCGATGTACACGCAAATGCAAACCTAGCTTTCAATCAGTTTGATTGGATATAACACCGCAAATCAACGAGGCTTGCATAATTTGAGGTAACCAATATAACCCCCAAATGATTAAAGCGTATGTGTGTGCAATGTGATTGTAACGTATCTGGAATTCATGAAAATGAAAGATTGAATCATTTTAAGGCCTGTATTATTATTCACTGCTGGGTAAAGGCCTCGCGTTACTACTGCCGAACTTTTCGGTCCTGTGCGTCTCTGGTTTGCAATTGTGTATATTATGCTACTACTACGACATTTAGAATACATTTAGTAGCAGTAGAGCTCCTTGTGAAAGAGTTCGTCCAGGTACTGTCACCTTATATATTTCTGCCGCCAAGCAGTAATGTTAGCATTATAGTTTGGAGGAGGAAGGGTGCTGTTGATATTACAGGCACATGGGACTTATCAAATGTCTCAGGGTGACGGGCGCAGTGGCAGTGTCTCTAAGATCTTTGCGATTAAAGGCTCTAAGTGGCACTACAACTGTTATGGATAGGCGTATTGCATACCACCAGGCACACGACTTTTTCATCCTGTTACTTTATATTATAAAAAAAAAAATATGAACCTATTGCGATGATTCTTTTTGTGTTGGAAAGTGTACCCACTTTCCAACACAAACCTTAGTAGTGATTCCGTTAAAATTTGAA
>NW_020653853.1:3454617-3464088 GCF_003589595.1 Hyposmocoma kahamanoa
ATCCTGTGAAATCTCGATACTGCGTGTCGTTAGTTATTCAATACTTTGATATGTTGTAGTTTGTTCTACATCAGTTACAAATGTTTAGGGTGGCGAAGTACGTAAAGTGTGTTCCAATCCATTTTGAACAAAAAGTAAACAAAACTGTTTGGTTAAAATTCTAAAGCAATCACTCATTGACTTACAATTATATGGACGTCGGGTCCGCGCTAAAAAGTGTCCGCACTTTTAAGGCGCTAAAATCGTATACAGAGCGCGACACTCCGCTTTAGTCTTCGTTTGTTCTACTGACAGCGCGATACTGCGATGACATTACAATTTAAATTTCGAATAGGTTGACTTGGGACATTTTTTTCGTGGTTTTTGTATTAGACCCGTCGTCCATTTATTTGTAAGTCAATGCAATCACTCAATAAATCGTTTAAGTAACACTTTCAAGTATATTTCGAAGATTTCGACTTGATATCTCTTCACTTTTTCCAATAACATTCATTTGAATAGCATCGTAAAATCATATTTGAAAATTGGTAGTTCAAAGTGGGGTTATTTTTCAACTACGGCTTGTCTATGGTTGCGTAGTGCTGTACGAAAAAAAAACGAGTATCCAAGTGTAAGGATTTGAAGGATTTAAAATTAAGATTTCGGAAATTTTAAACATGCCCGCTAGTATGACTCAATTGAACAAATCTATTTATTCAATTAATTAATCGATTTGTAGTTGGCAGTATAATTGGCTATCACTAAACCGTTTATGGTCGGGGCTGCGACTAGTTTGTTTACTTTTGTTCAAAAAGGATTGAGTGTTCATAATAAGTGTCCAAGAGCAACTTTTTAAAATCATATCAAAAGTAGACTTGTTAAATTTATACAAGGGATACGTACTTAAAAATATTAAAAAGCAATAAAACTAATTCACCGCTAAGGCAAACCATTAATCACGGTAAACTGAAATTAATTATAGCCTCTGCCTTTTGGACAGTTCGACGAAAAAGTGTGAAAAACGCCGCCATGTTTTTTTTTTTTGCTGGTTTTCATTAATTTTAACTACGTCAGCGTGTGGGACAGGCAGAAAATATACCTATAATTTACGAGGAATATATTCGTAACGGCACAAAGCTGGGAATTGACAAAAAAGTGAACAAAATTTTATAAATCTGATGAAAAATTGAAATAAGTGAACAAATTAATAAAAATAAACTTTATTGCACAACACAATAACGTCGAGCGGCGGATTTAATGACTACCTCTGTAGTCGAGTGGCTTGCACGTCGGTTTTAATGGTGTCGCCGTCTCTGAGGTCCCGGGTCCGATGCCCGGCCAGGCCAATGTAGAAAAGTTTTCTATATTGTCTCAGGTCTGAGGGTCATGGTACCGTCGTTGTTTAATTTTCTATGTAACAGATTTTAATAGCACTTGAGGTCGTTGTGAAGGGGTTCGTCAAGGGAAGTACTGCCACCCTGTCCATTTCTGCCACCAAGTAACGTGAGCATTATTGCATTAAGGTTTTTTAAGGTTACTGGTGAAATTACAGGCATATGGCACTTTAATAATAAGTATAACGCACACACTCAAAATAGCTCCGCACTAGGGAAACGCCGTGTCGCGGGTGCCATGGGCACACACTGAGGGTCGTATTCCAGAACTCTACTCAATACTCAATTCAGGACTTGAGTATTGCAGTGAGCACTGAAAATCATACTCAAGCCCTTGCCATTACGGTCGTATTTCCAGTGCTTGAAATCATACTCAAGTCTGCTCAAATCCTGACTTGAGCATTGAGTAGAGTTCTGGAATACGACCCATAGACAACCACAAATTACACCCAAACTCACGAGAAATAAATGTAGACCAAATTATTATTTCTCCCGGCCCGGAAATCGAACCTGCGACCTATGCGTGGCAGTAATGGTAACCGTTCGGCCACGAAGGCAGTTAAACTTTATAACTTACGTCTCTGGTTGACAGGATCAGTGGCAGTGCCTCTCAGATCTTTGCTATTTAAAACTTTGATCGGCACTTCAACTGTTATGGACAGGCATGTCGCTTACCACCAGGTGCACGACTTGTTCACACCGTTACTTGGTAGCATAAAAAAGACGTTTAAAGTAAAATAATTTACAGATCACTTCTAGTTCAAATCTAAACTTAAAAACACTTAACTTTATAGCTTAACTAATTAATATTCAAACACTAAAGCGTATACAACTGTATTGAGGTTAGTTCCCCGAGGTGCATTTCGATGCTTTGGTAATGTGTATAATTGTCAGATACATTATTATTAAGGGTATCTACTTTAGATCCTTGTCTATCCTGCGGTCTACTGGTCTTTTAAAGATTTCCCCCCGAACTCTTTTTAAATCTTCATTTGACATCTTCTGAATCAATTTTAATTTCTCCATTCGCCTACAGCATCACATTTCAAATGACTTCCATGTGTTACGTGTCCAACGTGACCACTAGCAAAATATTAATTATAAGTTACTTTTCGGCTCAACGTTCCTAACATCAGACGTAGACTAAATTCCTTTAGTTAATATCTCTTTAGTATAAAGAACTTTTCGGCCCAACGCTCCTTTCGCACGTATATGTACTATAAATACCTTTAGAAGTTTGACTGTTATCTATATATTTTCACGTTTTTACTTCCGCTCCACTACGGCCACCGTATATAATTAATGTCTCTCTGATTTTGTCTTTGTGATTGTCTATATTAACTACATGATAAAAAAAGAACAAACGACAAACCGATAAAAAATCTGCCTCCTGCTCTCATATAACATTCTTAGACGGCAATACTAGTACCTTATCATAAAACGCCATGCTCCCATTACCTCCACATACCCCCACTTTACTGACTTTACCTCTATAAATCGGTGGTAGAATTGCTACTTTCACTTAAGAATGATTGCCGGTCGCAGGAAGTGAAATTCCGCTTGATCGCACCCAATGGGCCCCTATCTCGGAGGTAATCGACTTATAAAGGATAATTGAAGTAACGATGGAGATTTCAAATGAAGAAATGAGGTGTCCTTTGTTGGAGTGCTGTGAACCATTCGCTAGTTCCGAAATGTTAACAGATGGCATCGTTTCGTATGGTCACTTACAATCAAGTGGTATGTCTATATCAAGCATCGCGAACAGCATCGTTACATCATTTTTTTACCGACTTAAGAAAAGTAGGAGGTTCTGAATTTGACTGTATAGTATTTTACGTGTGTTTTTTAAGCGATTCACTGAATCCTAAAATACAAGCTTTCGCTTAGTTTAGGATTCGGGACTTTTAAACATTTTATATACGTAGCACGTACAATCGTAGATATATGTGTTTTTTATTGATTACTCCGGTATTTGTGAACTGATTTTGACGATTATTTTTTCGTTGGAAAGAGGGTACCTCAGTGGAAGTCCCATTTAAATTTGAAGAAAATATTCCACTTCTAAGGATGGCAAACTGGATGAATCCGGTTTCGCGTTCTTTCCGGTAATCGATTTCAATAAAAGTGGGCAAATAGATGTAATCCCACGAACTTTTGAGGTCGGTTTGCCGACCGTTTTTATAAAAAGGTACAACTAAATAATAATTCCGATGTGTTGCAGTGACACATTATTTGAAATTTTATTCTAATAAGTGCACTGTAACACCAAGTTGATGTACCGACCTCTCTCACACCTACTGAAGACGCCTGTTCTCCCTATGCCGCGGTGACAATTACATCACTATCTTCACTATAAACCAACCACAACAACAACAATAACCGTCTAAATGGAACTTTCTCGACTCTCAAATTACCGTGTCTGACATTTCTGACATAAACTGATTTTTTTTTTTTTTTTATTAAGGCTTTGGCAAAGCCATCAGCCTAAACATGAAGTTTAAATAATTATGTTTCTGTAAATATGGCCGCCACAAAGAGGATAGGCAATTTGAGGCGGTGTGCTTGGATTGACTCGGGATTCCTTAAAACGGGCCGATAGGGGTATTTTAGTTCGAGATTCGTATAATTTCGCGTTTTAATCTTCGATTAAGGCACAATAGCACTATCCTATTCCACTTTAACCTAGATTTCACAAAATAATTGAAAGTCAAAATAAAAACGACACTTTTCCCTCCAAAAGGTCCAGAGCGAATCCACATAAACTGAGAGACGTTCGTCTTGTGCGGTTGGTGTTGTTAAATTGGTGTTGTGTGGGTGCCTGGAGACCTATTATACAGGCTAGACCTAGTTTACGCTTCAGTTTCCCACAAATGTGACTAATCACTAAGTGCCTCATAGTTAATATGAACGTTGTATATTTTCGTGGAGAAATAAATGATTCTGTAAAAAAAACTCATTTTCTCAAACGTCCTCGGAAATGTTTGCATTACTTTCAAAAAACGAACACGGAAAGTTTGTCATTTATAGACCGTGAGCATTGACTTACAAATAAATGGACGAAATGTCCCAAGTCAACCTATTCGAAATTTAAATTGTAATGTCATCGCAGTATCGCGCTGTCAGTAGAACAAATGAAGACTAAAGCGGAGTGTCGCGCTCTGTATACGATTTTAGCGCCTTACAAGTGCGGACACTTTTTAGCGCGGACCCGACGTCCATATAATTGTAAGTCAATGACCGTGAGACTTCACCCCGGCCAAGGCCTGCAAAGTAAGTATGAAAACCCATTACTGTCCACATCTCTAAACTTTTAAATCTGCCAACTAATAACCTAAAGTGAAGTATGTAAACAGGCAAAACTCATACAGCCAACTGCCAAGTGTTAATAATTGCGAGAATTAAAAATATCTATTTGTACCGCTTTTTTTTAAACAAAAGACAAAAGAGGTAAAATAAACCAAAGTGCATAAGGTATTATTTTCCGTTTTTTGGCCTTTTTCTATGTTCGTCGCGAAAGTAAGTTGTAGTGAGAAGAGCGTTAACAAAAATACAGTATTGAATACACATTCAACCACACTAGCCGACTACTATTAAATGTGCCTGGAAAAACTATGTCAAATATTACTTATATTTTAATTAATATTTTTTTGCTTTTTCTATTAAACATCTTCATCTTTTTAGTCTTCTAGTCATTCCTTGCATTTTGGGAAAAGCACTATATAAGCCTCGGTGGGAAAGGGAATTTTTGCTTGACTCGTCGCTTAAAATGAGACTTCCCTGGCGCGGCTCTCGGTCTTGTAACTCATACTCATCCATCAATACTTCCTGGCCTGTACAATAATGTACTATTAAAACGAACATTTATCAACACCTTTTCGCACCCTTGGTGTAATAAGGTCACCTCATCGTATAATTTTATATAAGAAGTACATAACCGAAAACAACGTTTGTTTACTTCCAGTTATGACAGTTAGGGACTTAGCACACTAAACTTATCGACACAACATCGCATAAGCCGTTCAGAAAAACCAAATCCACCGGGCTCACTTCGAAAGCCGTAACAGTTTCCAAAGCACCAGAAAGACTACGAGTGACAATCCAACTGTCATTAAGTGTGCACTGTGGAAACAGAAAAATTCCCCACCACCAGATTTCATCACCCTTTAAGAGCAACTACTATCAGGCGATCTGCGGTGGCCCGAAAGTCTTTGGATCGCCTTCACACTCAGGTAGGTAAATGTAGAGACAATATGTGTAAATGGGGGTTCAGGGATGCTTGTCTAACATGAAGTTCCCAACACTTGCTGATGTGCCTCTAATACGTGTACGAGGAAAGATCTCTATGCGGCCACGGATAGCGGAGTCAAGTTGGGAACATACTTTTCGAAATCAATATAGTTCTAAAATAAAAGAAACGAAGAAAAACAAGTTTAGGAAAGCTTTATCTCCATGAAATAAGAACGAAAAAGACGTCAGCGGTCCGTGTGGAAGCAAAAGGTGCAACATCTCTTTGGGTCTTATTATGCAATACACGTATGATGCTTTTGTGGACCGACTCAAGCCGATTTCACGTTGACCAGTGTGGTGTTTCCTTTAGACAGGGTTCTATTACAAAACATTTGAACTTCTACGGAAGTATTGAACCAATTTTAGCTTAATGCGATTTTTTTCTTAATTTTTTATTTATTTTATTGCCATGTACACGTAAAAACTCACAAGCTGACTAGAAAAAAAAAACAATCTAAAACAACAATCTTTCCAAGAAATACCTTACAGTTTCATTTTCTTTCAAATGCCCAACATTTTCTCTCAACATCGAAAACGAATAGCATTCTCAACGTTTATTTCCTTCAAGTTAGATTGTACGAGCGGTTAGAGAATAGCTACCCCGGAAATTGACCGGTATCCAGGTAACCGACCGGCCAAAGGAATCTCACTCGATTTCATAATAAATCTTAAACATATTATGTTTATTGTCATTGAAATAAATGTTTATTTTTTTATGTGTACCAAGTTCATGGGTCAAAGGAGATGAAGTAGCAACCCCTCTCGCGCCTTCGAAAACGCCTGTCCTCCTTATGCCGCAGTGACAAAACAACACTATCATCGTCATAAACCGACCATAATAACATTAATAATACCGCCTGTCATGTATAAATAATCTGTCTTCGGGCTAACGGAATGTCAAGTATGCTTTGGATAACAATAACATATCTAATTAGGAGAGTTCGAAATATATAAACTATGTATATTTATCTAAATTTTAAATGATATACATAGAGTGGATTATTCTTCTTCCGAAATTCTAGAACGATTGAAAATGAAAGTCAAAACTGAAACAAAATTATTTAAATTTAAATTAAATGTATTTTTTAAATTATTTTTTATTGTAAGTTGTTTTCAAGTTTTTTATTTTTAAGTTTTTTTTTGTAAGTTACCTCCAATGAGCACTACGCCATCTTAATTTGTAGACGTGTTCTGTTTTTATTTTGTTTTTTGTTTCTTTTTTCCACAAAATTGTTTTTTCGAATTTTGGATATTTCTTTATTTTTTTCACAAAATTTGGGGAGAATATTAATAATAAATAAATATAATAAATAAAGTTGGCGTCCTGTAAATTGGAGGTATCGATAAGATGATGAGTTCTTAATACATTACCATAGTAAAGTAACAAAGTTTATTTATGTATTTTAAATGGGCATTTAAAAAAAACTTTAATTTTCTCTTTTAACTTAATAGAAAATACTATAACCTAAATGTGACTAAAGAAGAATAAGAAGAAATAAGTACCAGGACCTCGGCTCCGATTACCCATTTACAGCATTTGGAGTCAAAACCCTTGGCCCGTGAATCCCAAAGCCCTTCATCAGTATAAAATTGTATCCAAAAAACTAATACACTATCTGGGAGACCCAAGGGCCGGCGGCAGCTACGTTGCCCAACGCATTAGCATAGCTATACAAATGGGGAACGCTGCCAGCATCTTGGGCACCTTGCCGCGGGGGCCCAATTTTAATAATATAATGTAAAAATCCTAGTTTTACTTTCTAGTATTTAAGCTCTTATTGTCTTTTTTATCTTACCTGTATATTATCAAAATAAAGTATAATAATTTTTTTTTACAATTGCCTCTATAGCCGAACAGTTACCATGGGTAAGGAAAAGGTTCGATTCCCGGGCCGGGAGAAATATTTGTATGGTCTACATTTATTGCTCTCGTGAATTTGGGTGTAATTTGAGGTTGTCTATCTGTGTGTCCATGGCACCCGCGATACAGTGTCTCCCTAGTCCGGGGCTATGTTGAGTTTGTGCGTTATTATTATTATTTTTAAATTTATAAACGTACATTTTCATTTTTATATAGAATATTCAACTAAATCTACTTCATTTCAATAAATAAATAAATGTCGTTAAGGTACATTAAAAATATAAAAGAATACATACAAAAACAATACACTAATTCGAGGCTTCAGTGTAAGAATGCCACATCTGCAAAATGAAAAGTTTTGTTTAAAAGAGATATTTAAAAATTCTGCGATCGAAATTATTCGCTAATTTTTATGATGCGATAATAATATTATAAAAGTTTAAATGTAAAACTCACTTAAAAGCCAAATCGACTAATGGATATTTTGTGTTTTACTCGCAAATGGATTATAATTTTATTATATCTACCATAGGTCTAGGACATCTACAGTCTTTTTTCGAAACGTAGTTTTATAATAAAGAGCATTACGTATTTACGAAATTTATCCTGCTCCTTTTGATCAATTTGATAATTTTGTCGTTGCAAATTTAATATCTCCTGTGTTAAAAGTAACTATCATAGAAAAACGTAAAAAACTTTCTCCTGTAAAATTTTCGTATAGTAGTTTTGTTTAAATTTTTATTGAATTGATATTCAATTATTTTTATGTGAAATTATTCCATTAGTTTATTACATTGACTTACAATTATATGGACGTCGGGTCCGCGCTAAAAAGTGTCCGAACTTATAGGGCGTTAAAATCGTATAATCGTCATTCACGCTTTAGTCTTCGTTTGTTCGACTGACAGCGAAGCAAGCAAAATTAGACAGTACTGCGATGACATTACAATTTAAATTCAACGTTTTAGCTTTTTCATATTCCTTTACATGTCACTACGTTTAAATAGGTTAACTTGGGACATTTTTTTCGTGGTTTTTATATTAGACCCGTCGTCCATTTATTTGTAAGTCAATGGTTTATTATAATTATTAATACAAAGATCGAACATTCAGAAAAAATCCTTCGATCCGGCCGGATTCAAACCGAGGTCTTCTAGCATACCGTGCCAGACGCTATACCAACTAAACCACTGAATGAACCAGCAAACCTCACGAATTTTTCAATGGCTTGGGTCGTGTCTGTGTATTTGGTTTTTCAACGACTTTTTAGCCGTAGCGCCATCTATGAGAAAGTATAAAGAGTACTTTTGTTGATTGTCATTGAAATAAGAAGATATTCATATGAGAGTTTTTTCAGTCGGTTTTTTCTTTTTTTTCGTTGGACTCTTTGAGAATGCTTTTCAAATATTTACAAAACTTCTTGTCGACCAAAATGACACATAAGAGGTTTCAAATTTGCAACGACGATTTGTTGCGTAGTCGTAATCATTACGTTAGTTGGTTATAGCTATGTACAAATTTGTTTATCCAACGTAACTATTTTAAACATTAGTGGAAACTGTTTTGGCTAGTGTTTGTTTCATATTTGTTAAAAATGAAATAATAATAATAATAATAATAACGCACACACTCAACATAGCCCCGCTCTAGGGAAACCCTGTGTCGCGGGTGCCATGGACACACACATAGACAACCACAAACTCACGAGAGAAATAAATGTAGGTCATACAAATATTTCTCCCGGCCCGGGAATCAAACCTGGGACCTTCGCGTGGCAGTCCAGCACGGTAACCGTTCGGCCACGGAGGCAGTTAAAATTAAATTAAATGTATTAAAATAAAAAATAAATGTATTATATGATGCTGTATGTTTCCCAAATAAAAAAATTAATTAAAAAAACGTGTGTGTGTGTGTGTGTGTGTGTGTGTGTGTGTGTGTGTGTGTGTG
>NW_020653853.1:3464098-3541953 GCF_003589595.1 Hyposmocoma kahamanoa
GTGTGTGTGTGTGTGTGTGTGTGTGTGTGTGTGTGTGTGTGTGTGTGTGTGTGTTTAGGTAGCAGATATATTTTACAATAATCTACTAATTTCAATTATATTTTTTATGCTTTTACTGTGACATGCAACTAAACTGACTTTGACTTAAAAGAAAGTAATGGAAGCAGCATGAAACGCAGCGGAACCCTCGTATGTGCCCGAGTTGTACTCGTGTGAGTAATCGAGTATATAATCAGAAATAGACACGAAATGTAATTTAATGTGTTTGAAAACTATTCTGCCATATCATTACAGTGACAACTGCGCTCCGATTGGCCAGTCCGAATTCGAAACAATTGACGGGTGTCGTCAATTGTTTCAATTAAAATCGACCAGTTTAACTTGAGATTTGTTATAATGGACGACAATTGAAAAATTACATAATTTAATATTTATTTAATGACCGATGAAATGTGATTACGTTTGTTTTGTAATTAGATGACTTGCTGTTTTTGCCACACCACCGAATGGAACAGCCTCCCATTGTTAGAGAAGTAATCTTTATTACAGTAAATACAGAATATTTTTGAAATATACGAAGACGTACACACAGGTCAATTGTTGGCGCTGTACTATTCCAGCTTTCTAATTTGTGATTTCAGCGCAAACGAGAGTTGATATTTAAAAGTGATATCAGTACCATTTGACAGATGAGTTTGCCAGGGATGGATGACCCTTATTTCGTCTCTACTTCTGGTTATATACTCAATATACTGACACTTGATAGTTTTTTTTTATTTAGTCTATCATGCCAGTAATACTTTATTCCAACGAGAAATATCCCGATTAATATTATGATATCAGACAATAATTCATAGTCCTATCTACTTAATGAAGTTACCAAGGAACAGTCCTAGTTACATTATTTATTATAACATAAACTTACTTGTACATGAAGTAGGTACGTTGAAAGAGCTCAACGCTTCGTTATGAAATAAGGTTATATATAAGTACTCTACCACTTTGTACTAACCGCATCTGAAAGCCGTCCTCTTGAGCTGTGATTTGGTTACAGCTCAAAAGTTATAGAAAATAAACACGCATTTGCGAAAAAGTCGTGCGCCTGATGGTAATAACATAACGGTGGCAGTGCCATTTAGAGCTTTAAATCGCAAAGATTTGAGGGGCTCTGCCACTGTGTCTGTCACCCTGAGACGTAAGTTGACAAGTCTCATGTGCCTGTAATTTCACGAACACCCTTCAAAACCGGAACGCAGCAATGCTGACATTACTGCTTGGCAGCAGAAATAGGTAAGGTGGCAGTACTTCCCTGGACGTACTCTTTCACAAGGAGCTCTAATGCTCTACTTTTCATAAAAAAACTGGGCGTATTTGAAGTCTGTTGTGAGAGTACCAGTAAGAGACACGCATGTTACATAAACCCTAAATAGTTTATAGTAAACCTAAGCTGCATCTACGCCTCGACGCCTTAGATTCCAGACATGTGGTTGCATTTCCAGCCCGATAACGCGCTCTGTGCCTGAGCATTGATGCGTTTGGGCTAGTATTAGCATATATAAATTAGATTTGAGACAGTAACATGTCTGAAATTGTGAATTAAATAAACATTTCATTTATTGCATTTTTTTTTTCATGGAAGCTACAATCAGTTACAAACCGCATCATCAAGGGTAGGTACATTACGTAAGTCGGGGGCTTCTATTTCGCACCAATCTACTAACACCATATCAATGTTATCCCTACCACATATTCGACAATTTTTTGTTGTACGGTGTCGACTAACAAAGGACAAAAAGGACCGGTCACTTTTAATTTGTTCTCCCAAAAGAAACCACCATTGTTTTTACATATTAATGGTTCTTCTTGTAACTGTAAAATAGCTACCTATTGCTAATATATAACAGTAAACTATGAATCGTTTTATTTATTTGCAAACTTTACAACTTTTTAAATTCGATTTATGCTCTTAAATCATAAACTTACTTAGCCATTTACAAAGTTTGTCATTTAAACAATTAATTTTAAGTTCCATAAAATTTCTAATCAATTAAGCCACAGTGAAGTGACGGAAAACAACTTGCATTACTATACAATGAAATCAACAAAATTACAATAAATAACTATAACATACTACAGTTGCAAGGATGTATGCACATGTGTGTGTGTGTGTGTATGTGTGTGTGTGTGTATGATATGTTTAATTTGTATTGCCATTAAATATGTTTTTGATTGAATGAGTTCGTCGAATTCTCTACATAATAATATTCTTCTTGAGTCTGATGAGTATATATACAACTATTTCTCAAAAGTAGCACTTGTCCAACCAACCGTACATGTATGAAATTAATGAGGAACGGACTTCACGAACCATTGTTCGCTCTTTCATGGGGATAACGGGAAAGTGGACCAAGATTCATAGCTGCACTTATGACAACCTAAAATCAGCCATTACTATTCCGTATATTATGTATTTGGAACAAAGTTGAAATCAATTTCATCATCCATGCTTGAGTGAACAACTTTGTCGATTGTCCCATGAAGGTTGTGTTCGTCACAGTGGATGATGTTACAAAACTGAGATCCAAATCGTATGCATCTAAAATATCTTACGTAATATCGAATTCTTAGGTTTTCTCGATACCTATACATAGGAAATGACCCTAGTTTTTCGAATTTAAATCTTGTTTATTTATAATTACTTATACAAAGATCGAACACTCAGAAAAATTCTTTCCATCCGGCCGGATTGGAACCGACGTCTTCTAGCTTACCGTGCCAGACGCTATACCAACTAACCACCAGTGTCGTGTGTCGTGTGTGTCGTGTCGTTATTTGTTACTTTTTCAAATCATTTTCAAATAAATAAACCTTTGGAACTCTTTAAAGATTACAAGGCCAGTCAACCGTGATAACGTAAATTTGTTTGAAAAAACAAATGTAAGGGACTTAGATCTGCAGAAATAGTTATTATGAAAAAACACTAAATATATTTATTCAAATACAATCTACGACGTAAAGTACAAACTGAGATTGGAACCAATCTATTAAGGAATTAAATACTTCGACAACTTTTATTACTTTTTTTTAATATAACGTGACGGGACGAACAAGTCGTGCCCCTGACGGCAAGCTACACGCCTGTCCATAACAGTTCCAGTGCCACTCAGAGCTTTAATTCGCAAAGATCTGAGGGGCACTGCCACTGTGCCCGTCGCCCTGAGACGTAAGTTGACAAGTCTGTGCCTATAATGTCACAAGCAGCCTGACCCTTCAAAACCGGAACACAGTAATGCTGATATTAATGCTTGGCGACAGAAATAGGTCATGGTATTTAGGCTATTTATAGCCTTGGAGGCGAAACTCTTCATAGACTGTCTAGGAAACCCAAGGTCCGGCAGCTATCTTGCCCAACGCATTAGCATAGCCATACAAAGAGAGAACGCTAACAGCATCTTGGGCACCTTGCCGCGGGGACCCAATTTTATTCATATAATTTAATCCTAGTTTTACTTTTTAGTATTTAAACTTTCAGTGTACAGACATATATATTTCATGTATGTATATTTTAACTTATTGTGTAATAGATACAAAAAATCAAATGACGAAAAAACAATTAAACACTTGTGTTAGGTGGTCCCTCTCTTTCTTAACTTAGACATATACTTACTACTTACTCACAGGACTGAATTTAACAACAACAATTAAAATTAGGTTACTTGGACATGACTAAAATAAAGAGCGCGCGTGCATGCATGCGTGTGTGTGAGTACATGCATGTATTGTATATGTGTTTGTATGTCCATCTATCTATGCAACGGTAATATAAATAACTTTCCGTGTCCATAAAATGTGGTTACATAATTTTAAAGCAAAAAAACTTTCCCTCAGCCTAGATTTAGCGAAATATCTTGTTCTTGGACTATAAGCGGGCTGGCGATGTGCCAAAATTGAAGTATCAAACCTTCACAAGTTAGCTATAGGATTGCTCGTGGTGGATCGTTTCTATAAGTTGTATACTGCGAAATGTCATAAAAACCTGTTTTTATGAACAGTGTGTTTTTTTCCGGGACAGTATGGGGAAGTAGGTACCCCGCACTAGCAAAACCAGGTTTTTGATATTGCGGGCGGCGCCATGGACATAGACAAACACAAATTACACCCAAACTCGCGAGAGAAATAAATGTAGGCCATACAAATAATTCTCCCGATCCGGGAATCGAACCTGGTACCTCAGGCAGTGCAGCGAGATGACGATTACAAATCACACAAATTTGCAATTAAACAAAATTAGCCTCGAACCACTCGACAAACCTGTATAAATTTATAAGAAATTATAAGAAGTGAGTAAACATAAATGACAATCGACATTTTATTTATATTTAAATTAGCCTTTCATAGATCGTCATTCCATCTGGCCAGAGGCAGTCCAGCACTACGTTTGCCAGGCCGTGGTCTCCACTAAAGAACTCGCTTCCCCCATCGGTTATCGGTTCTTCGACAGACATGGCCAGTTCACTGCCACTTCAGCTTGTTTATTCTACTAGTTATATCGACGATCTTGGTTCTCAGTCGTAATACAATCGTAACTTACAATTTACGTTCAAAATAGTTCTAAAGGCGCCTTCAAACTAGGCGCTTATAAAAGCGCCGCATTATCGTGTGAAACTAAAATACTGTAATATCAAAATTTTGGCATTTTTGAGGTTAATAACATAAAAAGATACATTTAATTTACGTTGATTAGATGTCAAAGAAATATGTCTAGCCATTAGATTACAAAACATGGAACGTTGCAGTGTTTTGGTTTGGCACGATAGTGCAATGGCGCGACAGTGGCGCTGTGATTGCGTTTCAAAATATTGAAATCAACAACGCAATTGTATGACTTTCGTCAAACTTAAATAACAGTCTATCATTCAAACCGAAATCTCAAAGACTGCATTTCCGAAACCCGTAGTAAGGTTCTAAAGTTGAAAGTAACTTTAGTCATGCTGAAACTCAGTGCTCAACATTTGTTTAGGACTGAGTTTCATTATAACAATATTATATTGAAATTTGTTTCGAGAATGATCTTTGATTAAAACTGCAAATTAATTCAATCGAATTTTGGACCATCTCCAAAGAGAAATTCTTAACAGAGATGAGCACGTCAGTGTTTTAATCGGATTAAAACCCATAAACACCCGAAATTGAGGGCAAAAAGTATTTACTACCAAATTTTTGTAATTGAGTTTTGCAAGGATATTTTTTATTGCTTTCTTATATATTTCGCCTTTCTATTGAATACATTTGCTTGAAAATCGCATTGAAATGATTCTACACAAAAACTTGTTATCGTATACACTTGAATCGGTTTTCATTAAAATGTAAACGTAATGTGCGTCTCTAGTATTATTGTGTGGAGTTGCCTCTTTTACTTCATACTTGCTCGTAAATAGTATGCTTTCCTGGTGACTTACTTGAATATAATGCCCCAAATAAAACCCTTGGGCCTTTTTTCTTTCCATTACAGCCATGGTCTGTAAGGAGTTTTTTTTTATTTGTGGCACTACATACTTCCTTACATAAGTCAGGTTCAAGTTCAAGCAAGGAGGTTACTTAAATTAAAAATTAAGACATTCGTTAAAAATTGTTATCTAAACAGAAATTTTAATGTAATTCAGCCACATCCTACTGCAATACTTATTATTAAGAATTATATATGATTTTAATTATTTTCTGCATAAAAATTTACCAAATTTTTTTTACAATCCATCATGGCTGTATGCGTGTTTGCTTTTTACAACATTTTAGTTCGCGTTGTATTATCTATGGAAGAACTTAAAAAACAAAAAAACCCGCCATTTGCAAACTCCATAATAATTGTTGTGTTGTGAACCATATTTATATTGTATTTATTTCCTCGTAAATGTGATAAAAATCATTGTATGTATCACGGACGGTAAATAGTATAAAACTCGAGTTACTAAAATCCTCAGGCTTCAGGCTTCTAATAGACTCTCGTTAGTAACTTCTTACTTACCGTCCTTATTATACAATGTGTACAACTTATATAAATAACGCAGTGTACAATTACATCGAGACTTGTAATACGCAGGGCAATATACCAATTCCGTATTATTTTAAGCGTATAATGTTCCTGCTCACGATTTTCGGCAGAAGGTTAAAATACGGCGCTTTGGGTAAAACCCCAGGGTTGATTGGGTTTTAAGTTTTAATTCATAGCCCATCTCTGACTCCTAGGGTCGTATTCCAAAACTCTACTCAATGCTCAAGTCAGGATTTGAGCAGACTTAAGTCCTGACTTGAGTATTGAGTAGAGTTCTGGAATACGACCCTAAGAGCATACACATGGTGATTTTTAGAAGCGATGTAGTCGCTAATTCTCTACCTTTACACATGCACCCCATTTTAAGTAGCGAGACAAGCGCGCGTTTGCACGTTTCACAAACGCGCGTTTGCATCGCTGCTAGTCGCCGTATGTGACCACTCTTAATGTTAAAAATTGTTCAGGGTGGTTTGGGTGAGAAACTTTATGGCAATTAATATTTTGCGGTATGTCAATTAAGTTCTGACAGTTTGTCAGAGTAACTTTCAAAGTTTCCCTAGCTTAATTATTTCTCAAACGAAATTTGACTGTTCCAGCATTCATAGCCAACTTTGGCGTAGGCATAAGATAATGTAATTATATAATTGGATACTTCGAGAAAGAAGGGCGTTAAAGCCAGTTATAGTCAAACATGATAAATTTATATATTTGAGTTAGATATTCGTACGGTTTCGGTCTATAGATTTATGTATTATAAAGCGTTTTTTTGCATTTAACATAACATAAATTTTAAAATACATGGATAGATATAAACTTTATTGCTAACACACAAGAACAACAGTACACAAACAACTTAAAACTATTAATGGGCAAAGGGGGCCTTATCGCTAAGCGCGATTTCTTCCAGACGACCTTTGATGAAGAGGATAATAATACAATGTTGTTTGGAGAATATTAATAATCTCTCAGGACTATATTACCATCATAAACAACAAATTTTATATTTTAATTGTACTGTCTGACACTTTAAACATCTGTATTTGGTAGAAAGGTAGTAAGTTTCAATGTGCAAGCTTCCTCCCCAACGACTACCAACCCCGACCCTGCGTTTTTCATCGGGCTAGTATTTTTTTTATTACCGCACAGAGTTATCACTGTTAAGAGCGATCTATTTTAATATTTTTATTTTTGTACGTAAGTAAATTAAAAGTCGTGCAAAAAGCGTTGTTTGCTTTTGAAGTTAGTAATATAGCCCCGGGACGTTGTTAGTATTTTACAAAATATAACCCAGTACTGAGATAGAAATTGTCACGAAATTCCTACAACGGATTGCACTAACGGCTAAAGATAGGCACATCAATTTGCAGCCGTAAAAACAATGGCGAATGAAGCGGAAAACGGGCCTGAATAAATTACCTTACTGGAGGCAAATCCTCTGAATTGTTGACGACAGTTTGTCACTTGAAAAGCGTTAATTTTTCCATGTACAAATTGAACTAATGATTAAATAAACACTTCATGAAAAGGAGAGATTTCGTTGGCAATTCCTTTTGAAGATTCAATGGGAATTTCAGAATAAATTAATTTTACAATTATTTTATTACAAGAAAAATAGAAATCGGTCTTATTAAAGAACTGTTTTATTAGACAATAAGTTAAAATATGCAATAAAAGCTTAAATACTAGAAACTAAAACTAAGATTAAATTATATGAATAAAATTGGGTCCCCGCGGCAAGTTGCCAAGATGCTGGCTGCGTTCCCCCTTTGTATGGCTATGCTAATGCGTTCGGCAAGGCAACTGTCGACACTTGGGTTTCCCAGACAGTCTATTAACTTTTGGATAAAATTTTGTACAGATGAAGGGCACCGGGACCCCACGGGCTAAGGGTTTCGACTCCAAAGGTTGTAAATAAGTAGGCGGAGCCTAGGTCCTGATACTTATTACTTTTTATTTAACCAAGATTTCGTTACATTACGTTACAGTACATTTCGTTTAACCAAGGTAAACAACTCTTTTATGGGGAACTGTATACGTTTTTACAATAAGATTCCGGAGCATATATTAAGTTTATCATTTCCTAAGTTTAAAAACCACATTAAAAATACTTTGATCGAAAAATCATATTACAAAATTGAAGACTACGTGTTAGATAAAGATGTATGGAAAGACGACATGGCTCCAGAATCCACACAAATTTGATTCAAAGCGTATTCCATAGTATTTAAGTTTATTTGAAAAGAGCAATCCCTAGAGTTTCTTGCTCGTTCTTCTCAGGGAGGTCAGCGTAGTGAACGAGCAGTAGCTTAAATGTGACGTTTTCAAGTGTAAATTTATTTTACCTATGGAATAAATAATCTTTGACTTTGACTTTATTCTTTCCGCCATCTTAGCTGCGGAGCCAGCCTACTTGCTGGTGTACTGGAGATGGGATGGAGCAAGTGTGTCGGCACACGTGGCATCCCACTCCAGTGCCCGGTCCATTGCCAAGGGTTGAGACTCATCTCGTCCATGCGTTTGCCTGGCTTTATTTGACATGCAAAATACATTAATTTCAAACACTAAACAAAGAAAAAAAAACAAAAATAAATTCAAGTCAAATTAAAAAAAAAAGCATGTGAAAAGGATCCATGACTTATGACATAATCCTCGCTGTTATTCTGCCATGGCCCGTCACACGTACGTACAAATAATCAAAATTCAAATAATTGTAGCAAATTAAGAGCAAAATAAATAAAATTTGGCACAAACAACAATTAGACCAAGAAAATAATTAATTTGAGTAAAAAATATGTCTTTAAATGCATAGTACCAAACATATGCACAAATCTAAAATTTATTAGTATATAATAAAACATATATTAGTATATTGTGTATTGGGCGGTAAATAAGGAATCACGAACGAGACTATTGGAATTTCGGATTCGAGTCCGAGAACTTCCGAGAGGCTAGAGGCTAGAAACAAAGCTAATAAACCTCCTCCACGTCAACTTTCTCATCCAGCGCCAATAGTGCAAACCGTTAGAAGTCGTCAAAGCAAACACAATGACAGTATGTTCCCTAATAAACTTAAGTTAATTGACGTCAGTGAGAAGTTCATTTCTTCATTAATTAGTTGTTCTTTGACCAAAACTTGTTTATTATTAAAGATATGATTAACAATTTTAATGCTATAGGCACTAGGACTAGATCACATTGATAGGATAACCGCAGCGGGGTGCCAACATCATGGCCACCGGATTTCCGCGTGCACAAACTGTCAAAAGTGTTAATTGAAAGTTAAATAGACCCATATAGCATTTCCGTAATGGAACAACATGTACCGATAGCGACGAGGGGTTCTGTAGAAATTCAATCAAAGGTTTACCTGATTTTCATGGGCATAAGGTTGATTTTGCTAACACATGAATTTTTTACTTATATTATTATATATCATTTTGACGCTGACCTTAATAAATAACTAACAATCAGGTAGATACATTCGTGGTAAGGAGTTTATATTAAGCATATAGCTGATATCTACACAGATTTATTTATAAGATTGTTAAGTGTTTAACTGCCTCCGTGGCCGAACGGTTACCATGCCGGACTGCCACGCAGAGGTCCTAGGTTCGATTCCCGGGCCGGGAGAAATATTTGTACGGCCTACATTTATTTCTCTCGTGAGTTTGGGTGTAATTTGTGTTTGTCTATGCATGTGTCCATGGCACCCGCGACACAGGGTTTCCCTAGTGCGGGGCTATGTTGAGTGTGTGCGTTATTATTATTATTAAATTATTAAAATTATAAGTATTTTTGTAAAATATTAAAATACTAACAATCTTGACGAAGTATATACTCGATATCGGTGAGGATATTCAATGAGCTCCCGCCCATTATTAAAAACGAGGAAAAGTATTCACTGTTCTAAATAAATTAAAATTACATCTTATTAATAAATGCTATTACAATTTAAATGAATACTTTGATGATAAATAAAAATAATAATATTATAATAAATTTGAATTAAATGTTAATTATATACTATAAAGTTATGCTACTGTAATCTAATTAAATTCAAACTTTCAAGTGACATAATTCTACTCATAATATGACGTATTTCTTTATTATTATATGACATTATTTTTTTCATATTATTATTTGATAAATCACAATTAAATTAATAATTGAAACCTCGGCCTACCTCTGCTGTTATTGTTATCGCTATTATAGGGCTCATGTGTAGCATCATTTTAAATTTAAGACATGTATACCATATGAATGCAATAAATATATTGAGTATTGAGTATGAAAATTTAAGTAAGATAATATACAGGTAAGGTAAAAAAAGATAATAAAAGCTTCAATACTAGAATTTTTAAATTATATGAATAATCCCCGCGGCAAGGTGCCAAAGTTACTGGCAGCGTTCACCTTTTGTATTGCTATGCGAATGCGTTGGGCATGGTAGCTGGCCAGGGCACTGGGACCCCACGGGCCAAGGGTTTCGACTCCAAAGGCTGTAAATAGGTAGTCGAACCCGAGATCCTGGTAATAATTACTTTTTATTCTTTCCGCCAGGTCAGCTGCGTAGCCCTCTTGCTGGTGTGCTGGAGATGGGATGGGGCAAGTGTGTCGGCACATGTGGCGTCTCACACGAGTGCCCGGCCCACATTCCAAGGGATGAGAGTCATTCCGTCCGGGCGTTTGCCATCTGTCCCGGAGTATATTGTTAATATCTTAAACGACATCTTTTGTTTCATGACATAATCAATCAGACTTTACTTTCGTTCACATCTATAAATATTTGAGACGAGTCACGGGAAAAACTGTCTTTTTTAGATTAAATCGACCCATCCGAAGAACAGAGTCCCATGTGATTATATAGCGAAAAGAGAATTTGTACGTTACGAGAATAATTTCATCCAAACTGAAGCCTATTTAAAGGTGTTTTGAGAATTTATATATCTTATTTCGTGTCAGAATATAAAATCGAACAACAGTCGATCTGACAAACACAGCGAAGAAGAACGAAATGTACTATGTCCTGAGAACAAGTAGTCTTGCACATAGGTCTTTGTTCTACGGATGAGTCAAAATGGTTTAGGTATTTGCGTGGTCTGTGGTATTTGCTATAAAATAACGATCTTACAAAAAATATAGATACACCTAAGAATATTGTCTAAAGAATGTGCTACAGTGTTACATGATAGGATCTACTTTATCCCATCATATAAAATCTTGAGAGGATGGATGAACGGCTGTCTTCTGTGAACTAATAAAAAATATGTCTGTTTTCAATTTTATGGATTTCACAGTGCCTTGGTATAATAACTGTAATGCTGTGAAATTGTATATATAAATAAATAAATAAATAAATAAATTGATAACAGGCCAAAATAAAAGTCTAAAACAAATTATTTTAAGAATAATAAGTATGTAAGTTTGTACATCAATTTTATTTGGAGATACTTCTCTTCATGTATTACAGAGAACCATCTAAATTTGGTTTTGAAGTGAAGCCCTATTAGTTATTAAATCCACATTTATCCCAAAATTTGCCAATTCCCCGTGTAACGACTCTCTGTCTGACTGTCTGTCGCCATCGGGCGCTTGTCGTTGTCGGATCTGTGTCAAATTTTCTCCGCCTGCGCTTATTTTATTCGTATTAATTTAAAACGCGCAGATCGCGGGACGCCTCCCCCTCACCTCGTAAAATTTACTTTCGCGTTGAAATATCTCGCCTTAAATTGTTATTGTTATCGCCTTAAATAAAACGGTGATAACTCTGTGCGGCATCAAAAAAGAACCAGAAATCAAGGGGTTACTACCAAATACAGATCTAAAAATTATTTCTGTAACAAGTCATGCAATATAGTTCTGCAAGGTTATTAGATAGTATTTTACAAAAGTTGTGTTATACAACAACTTGCGTATTGAAAACGCATTGACTTTCGGCAACAATGAAAACTTATAGTTGTACGTAAAAACATTCTTCAATCTCATCTAACAAAGTGGATATCGTAATAAAAGCAAAGACATTGCAATCTAAGAAATTACACATTCTTTGTTTATGACATTCCTTATTTTAATGCCAACATTTAGAAAATTACTGCTACAAATTAAATTCCTGTGTATACAGAGATTTCCAAGGCCATTCAATTCAGAAGTGTTATAAAAACTTTTTTATTGAAGAGTAAATTTTAATTTCTTAATGTAGGTACCGTTAACGGCACGATGGCCACCACGCCTTAGGGAGTCAACACAGTCCGTTGTTGAGCCGGTTAGTAAAAACATACTACAATAAGAGCAAGTAAGGCAACTCCCGCCTGTTCGGCACATAAATGCCTACAACTACTTCATATTCTCGTGCTATATTAAAATAAACCTTATTAAATGCAGTAGGTACTTCCGTATTCGTACTTTTACACCAGGATCGCGGATTGATATCTTGATTATGGAGTATAATTATGAAATATATTTATTTATTCACGGAAAACCAACAGCTTCTTACATTTAATAAAAGAGGAACATAAACATGAAGCCAAATACAGGTTTCCACCTACAGCTTCCATCAAATTATACACGAGCATTAATCAAACGAACAATAAACAGTATTTCTTAACAACATGCACTTAGATAAATATAACGCAATACTAATGCTGATCACAAATTATTCAATAAAATTACGTTTACGCTTTAGCGCATTAACATTACAATTGAATATGTCAACTTCCAGATCATGAAAGCTCAGCACACTATGCAAGCTCTTGCTAGTTCTACATAGAAAACTATTTTGTCTATAGTTAGTCCTCGCTAAGGGAACTGAAATAGGGTGACAGTGTCTCATCGAACGAGTAGGCATATTAAACGAAATATCACCCAGTAAGTCAAAGCAGTCAATATATATGTCGGAATAAGACCGTAAAGGGAGATGTTGGGGGAACCTTCGTCACTGATTGTGCCAGGAATTATTTGATTATTGGTGGAACCACTATTCGTTATCAATTCGCTAAACCGGCGGTGAATAATAACTTCAGTTCATTGTGTTTAATTCGTTTATCCACTTTTCACAGCAATTAGTTCCGAGAGTACTTACAAAAGATGAATAAGATTAAAACAGATTTCAAGTGTCATGCGGCAAATTCACAGGCATACCGTACCACCATTGATTTTTTTTAAGTTACTGACACACAAAACACTTGTCAAAATCGCATTCGTTCAAAATCAAAATAAAGTTTAATTCATAGGTAAGCATTATTACACTTGAAATCGTTACATTGGTTAAACTCTACCGCTCATTCGTAAGATAGATTCCCCTGAGAAGAATGAGCAAGAAACTCTAAGGGTTGCCCTTTGTAAATAACATCTGTACACATTCAACATTTATATGTATATTTTTTTTGTTTTCAAAACATCAAAGATCGAGATTACCTCCATGAGCTAAACGGGTTACTACCATGAATTTTTGTCAACCAAGTAGGCAGCAGTTGTTATTATACAACTTCTGCTTTAGTATAATAAAGTTTTTGTTTCACTTTAGTTTTAAGCCCCGTGAATGGCACATTTTGTATATCAACCGGAATCTTGTTATAGAAGCGTATACATAGTCCCTTAAATGAATTTGTGACTTTGTGATGAAGACTAACAAGAGCAGCCAGTTTATTTTTATTCCTCGTATTAATGTTATGTCTGTCACTAATTTTCATAAATAAATTGCTATTCCTCTTAACATAAATTACATTTTCATAAATGTGTATTGACGCTAGTGTAAGTACGTTAATTTCCTTAAACTTCTCTCTCAAAGATACTCTGGGTTCTTTTAGCATTGACCAGTGTTTCCAACTTCACTCTTTATTTTCATATGGCAGCCCTGCCAACAACCGCGTCAAAGAATCACGTCAGACAAGTAATTAAACTGAACAGATTCAAAGAACACCATCGCTAATCCCTCTGTGACCTCACCCAGCTTGAGCTGTGAAACGGACGTGACATTTTGTAAACAAAGAAACCATGATCGAACTAGTTAACTTCTTAGTAATTCGTTTCTCTAATAATTAGAAAGCAACACGACGTGATAATATTAGCTAACATTTATCATTTCGTAAAGCACATTATGTAAACAATAAATGGAATTCTGTTACATTACGTTGAAAGTGATAACTGGCTCCGACATTATGAATGAAATGCTGACCAATTCTGAATTTGAGGTACTCTGGTTCAAACTGCCACAAATACAATAATAAACTCGTCTACTATTTGATGTCATTTTTAAACACCTACCGACCGCTTCATGTTCATAATGGAATGGCGCGTTGGAAGACCCACGCTATGCTAAAAAGACGTGATGCGTTTCGCCTGGGCGTTGTCATGTCGTTCATCGTCGACAACGACCTTTAGGGCGCGTGACAACGCTGAGAAAAGTCGTCGGGTCAATGCAAGAATTCGTGTCGTTTCTGAACACGAACTATGTGCTGGTGTACACTGAGTCGGCGCCTAACAAGAAAAAAATGTTATCTACTCCCGACACGACGCGCTCTGCCGCTATTATAAGGGGCAGGGTGAGGTGCATTGTCAGTTAAACGAACGTTTATGCACGTGGACAGGTGTTGCTTAGTCAACATATACTACAACATATTTCTTCCCGCAGTCGGTAGTAAAACGACAGCTACCTGGAAGACTCGTAATGCACTGACACATTTTCCCATACGCACATCTGTCCGAAAGCATTCGTATCGTTTATAAGACCATTCTCATCTTTTCTGTAGCAGACACGTCGAATTTCTTAGCGTGTGCACGCGCTTACGCTCTTATTCAATGGGTATGTTTCTCTAACCGGCTCAAGCCGATTACGCGTGATTAGATGGGTGACTCCCTTAAACTTAGTCGTATTGTAAACGGTACTAAGTTTAATATAAATCTTTAAGTACGAATGAAGACGTGTCGTTCCTCGTATTTTAGAAAACAACTCGATTGTTCAAGTGTCGACGAATATATAACGAATCATGGAAAAATCTAAATTTAATACTTTGTTGAGGAAAATTTCCATTCTCAAATTTATTTATTTTCTTATGATATAAAGGCGTCACTGCTGACGTGTTTGTATTCCGATTGATTGCCATTTTGCTTTGCACCTCGACAACTTCAATTCACCAATGAGAGATAAGTTTAAAGAAATTAACATTGTTACCATGCCTCGGCTCTAGAATCTTTACAATCCGCAACAGGCTGAGTAATCGAGAGCCAGCTATATGTAGCTGGCTATAAAACCTCACGATCTCCCCCAGAACCTCTGACTTGGACGTTACAACGTTGCCATCCTCCATCTTCAGCTTTGTAAGCTGACTTTGCCCAATAGACATGTCCCTTGCAAACACTTTGGAGCTCTTGTTCCGCTCTATCGTATCTTTAATATTATTGGTATTAAAGACCCGTACGTCGTGTCGCATGGACTTCCATATATGTCTATTGAGCTGTCTAAAGCTAATGGTAAATTTCAAATTAAACGTACGCAAATTCTGAGAGACTCAGAGGTGCGAGTCCGGATTCGCACCCACGGCCTCTGTTTGAGAGGCGGTAGGTCTAACCATTAGGCCATCACGGCTTTTTAAGTGTACTTATTGTATGTTAAAAAAATAATTAAAAGCAATTAAAGTGTTATATTTTTGACAGGTACTATTTATCAATCAAGGTTCTAGTATGCTAGTTAACGAACTTACGCGCTTCATTATATTGATATGATAAATCTGGATTATATATTAATAAATAAATGTTAATTTACTCTACAGTAAATAAACAAAGAAAACAACAACAATTCTGAATAAGGTGAGTGGTACACAGGATCATGAACCAATAAATAACTCACTAACTAATACACATATTGGTGCTGCGAAATGAAGATGTATAATACCGATAAGTAGTGGACTGAATTTTGCAATTTTTAATTACACAAAAGGTTACTTGAAGCACTTGACAGTAGCTTCCTATAAGGACTGGAACCAGTGTATAGTGGTAGGTCGAAGAACAGGGAAAATGATAGGAACATGCACATTCTGTTTCGTTGCGCTGCTGGCAGTAATTCCGTCTGGATACGGCTGCCACTGAGGAGGAGGAAAAGTCCTCAGGTTCACTACTGAGCACAGTGTATTGCGAAAATAAACTAGGCATTAGTTAGCCATTTTTTGATGCACATAGTTCAATGTTATAGGTTAGACTATCGTCTTTTTTTTTGTTGCCAACTCACTGGCCAGTGAAAGAGACGACAGCAGCAAAGCGCGCATGTTGGAGGAGGATGGAGGACACAAAGGAAGGAAGTCTTCGCAAGTGCTACGATCTACCCTATACTATTTTTGACAATAAATGTCCAATGATGAAATAGAAAAGAAAATATGAAATCCAACACACATATTGAAGGTTTTACATTTACACGCATGTGCTTTAACAGACTAGGTAAAACAATTGTTTTTCTGCTAATATATGTAAAATGAAACTGAAATTCGTTACATATATCTTGATTAAAATGGCATTAAACAAGTTTAGATGAACATTTTGGGCAATTAAGTAGGTATTGTCCCTCGCCCGTATGCCCGTAAATCACTATGGTCGATCCTGAAGGCTCTAGACCACCATTAAATGCAATTAATCAAAACAACAACAAGCAAAAACCATAAATTATATTTTAATTCTAAATAAAGAAGTAAGAAAAATATCTACTCAATTAAGTGAAAACCCTTCAGTGAAATTCGCAATCTTTCCAATAAAAAAAGCTGTTACACTCGACCATAAATTTCAGCGAATGAAACCGATGCAAATCGGGTTAATACGGGCCCTTCGTAGGGACACCCCATCTGTTATATTGTAATTAGGAGTAACTTCAGGCTTAAACTGAGGATGCCAACCTTTGAAACAAACAAAGATATTTTTCTTTACTCTAGCCGAATTCGATATGGCAGAGGCAAAGAGCATTTTTTGTTAATGCTCATTGTCAAGCCTAGTTCTGCCCGCGGCCTGCTCGCGTGATGAGAATTTCAATAAGTCTTTCAATAACAATTTCAGTAAGTAACACTTACTGCTAGACGGTAATGGTAGATGATAAGAAATAAAATTTTAAGATTTTATTCTATATTAATTTACTACATGTCTCATCTAGCATCAATTTCCGATTCTGACTTTGAATTAATACTCGAACTCAAAATGTTTGCAATCTCTCCATTCAAATAAAAAAAATCATCAGAGATCAGTTTTATTAATTGCTGGTATTTTATACGTTTGTTTTCGAACCACTTTTCAGTGATTTGGAACTTCCATTGAACAAAATTCATGAAGATTAGAATTATCAATAGGAAATTGTGGTAATCATAAAACAGTCAGAAGTGAATGCACTAAAAATCTCATGTTTTTGTTATCATTTATTCTACATCTAATTAATTCTCATCTAGAGTATAATAGATAAAATAATGTTTATTTAATAACTCCATGCATTTATAATTTCCCAAAACGTACATAGATTACAAATACCGAGAAGGATAATTAGAAATACAGAAAGACAGTTTTACAACAACACATCACTCTTGTACAAATCAATATTATTCAAATATCATCACTGTACTTTTATTTAAAGAGAAAATTTATTTGAAGAATGGAAGCGCGACCCGTGTTCACATTTAGTAAAGTAATTATAAAGAAAATATAACTAAAGCAATGTACCACCAGGTGGAAACAACTTCTAACGCAGTACTACGCTACTAAGAAACAAAAGAGAAAGACAAAAGTTCAAGACGACCGCAGTTCGAGTTGAAGGCCGGAATGTGCAAACGTGGTCACGGACCTCAGCTCAAAGCACGGCTACCAACAGTATCCGTACTGTAGAACATCAGTCCGGAAAGTACGTGACATGAAACATACCATATATAGATAACAGTGGTCATAGCGACAGGGTCATCGCGGTCGTTGAGGACTTCCTTGATTCAACAGTTTCTACAAATATGGACGTGATGGTCCGCGAAGTAGACGTATTAGGCAGTTTTTATTATTTACTTACTTACACACTTATTCCGCTGTGTACCCAAAATTGTGTTCCGGCCTCCGAAACGAGATGATGCCACTTTCTTCGGTCCTGTACAATCTCTCGCCAACCGATGGCTTGTAGTTCAAGCAGGTCCGCCTCCACGGCGTCGCTTCAGCGATACCTAGGGACGACCAATCGGTCTTCGTGCAGTAGGCCGACCCAGATAGGCTTTCTTCACGTTCCGATCCTCTCTAAACGGTCGAGCCAGCGAAATGTGTGCACTTCGATGTCGCCGATAATGTTTGGCTAGGCGACGAGGTCTTCTATCTCAGCATTACGACTCTCCAGCTACAATTCTCCCGTTGGATTGACCCTAATATTTTTCTGAGAACCTTTCTCTCATCAGGAGTTGGTTCTCTTCTTTACGAGTGTCCAAGCCTCACAATCGTACGTAAGAATGGGCCTTATGACGATCTTGTAATTCCTAATTTTTGCTTGACGACTAAGAAGTTTGGACGTCAACATTTTATGTAGAGATTGCACTAAATCGTAGGATGTTCTGGATGCGGATGTCTATTATTATTTATTAGTTTTTCTGTAGGTAGTTCATATAATGTCAGTTGTTTTCGGTATCTTAAGTCCGGTGGAAAGTTATCGGTTGACTTGGTATGGTATGGTGTTACGGGCTCACAACAACTCGCCTTCATAGTGCCTATTTTGCATGTGATTGTCTGTTTTGGAGTATTATTGAATGTAATCTGTGGTTGTTTGTGTGTGTCCATGGCACCCGCAACACGGGGCACCCGGGTTTGCCTAGGGCGAGGCTATGAGTATGTCCGTTATTATTATGAATATCAATGGTAGAGTTTTTGCCTGGGTTAACTAGGCCTATTTATTTCTATCTCGATAGACTCTGATATATTCCCCATTGAACGATACGTAAAACCAACTTTCACTGACATAGATGATTTTAACTTGTGTTCCATGGCCAGCAAAACACATTTTCGTTATTAATATGGTGACGGTTACACAGTTTCCAGTAAAAGTATTTTCTGACTGTATAATGATCTAAATAATTTAAAAAAGTACGTAATATTTCCACACTTGTTAAGACGGAATGACATTCATCCCCTGAAGTATGGACCGGGCTTTGGTGCGGGACGCCACGTGTGCCGACACACTTATCCCATCCCATCTCCAGCACACTAGCAAGAGGGCTCTGCAGCTGAGCTAGCGGAAAGAATAAAACCCCGGTTCCGACTTCAACATTTGGAGTCGATACCCTTGACTCGTGGAGTCCCGGTGCCCTTCATCTGTTTAAAATTTCATCCAAAAATTAATAGACTGTTTGGGAAACCCAAGGGCATCTACCTTGCCCAACGCATTATCATAGCACAAAGGGGGAACGCTGCCAATATGTTGGGCACCTTGCCGTGGGAACCCAATTTTTTATTAATATAATTTAAGCTTTTAAGCTTTTATTGTACCTTATCGGTATATTTCAACTATAAAAATATAAATTAAAAAAAATTGTGGCTATGCTGGTACCACAATTTTTGCCCAGTAAAAAGAACTTGAAAAGTTTGAGAACTGTAGATTAAATGGTAGATAAAAAAGCCGGAAGCGACATCGGTCACTTCGCAGATCTCTGTGCCGGGACCGGTCCTAGTGTGTCTCCCTGAATACAAATGAAACTATTACTTACTTGCCTTAAGTGACATAGGAAAAGTAGAGCAATGCAGGCACGTACGCAGGAATCTCATTAAATATATCGATTTCATTAGAGGGGCAAATTAACTTTTAAAATCGTATTAATATCTAATTTTTAATGGACTTCAAAAAAAAGGAGGATGTTCTCAATTTGTCATTTTTTGTGTATCTTACGCGATTACTCCGGCAAATGGGAACCGATTTTGGCGATTCTATTTTGTTGGAAAGAGGGTACCTCAGTGGCAAACTAGGCGATGAACGGGTTTTGCGCATTTTCTGGTAACCGATTTCAACAAAACTTGGCAAAGAGATGCAATTCCACGAACTTTTGAGGTCTTTTTTTTATAAACAAATCACATTTTACCAACTCCTTCAACTAGTATAATGTTTAGAAGCTAACCAACAAGAGCAATGCTCTTAAATAGGTGGAGAAGGTTGCTTGTTTAGAAACACTAAAATGTAATAATTGAAAAACCTTACTTTCTGTGGAAAGTATAAGCGTTAACAACTCACTAAAAAGCTTTCAATTCACCTCATTGGAGCCTCTATTGACCTAAAGGCTAGCAGCTACATCCGCTAAAGCTTTTCCAACCACACTTATTGTCACGGGATCGCATTAAGCCCGTCAGAAAAACCTTTATATCCATGTAATAATGGCAAAAAGGCGTTGCGTGTTTCCCGTCACTGACCCGAGAGGAAGCAAAACGTGCAACGGCTTTTTCGCTCCTATTGCATGGTTATAAAGCTCTTTCCTAGTTAATAATCGTGGTTACTCCTAAAGAATAAGCATCTTTATCGATAGAAGGAACATTGCGAAACTTCTAAATCAAATCAAATCAAATAATTTTATTCGTCATCATGGGTACAACAAAGATGATAACATTTATTTTATGGTCGCCATGACGTACCATCAAGGCATACGAATTATACTATTATTATTAATTATACTTGTCCAATACTTCCAAATAATAATAAAATAACACTAATAATTATCATTAAATAGTCATAAACCATTGATTATAGGCTTCCACCTTCACAGGGTCAAGTCTTAAAATCTACAACAGTTAGGACATCAAAACAAAAGTACTTTAATTAAGATAATAATCAATGTAAATAAATCAATGTTATACAGTCACGTTGGTCTCAATAATAAATAATAAATTAATTAATGTGAAATTAGTTAGCAAAATTCCTTTAATGTATAAAATGATTTTTCAATTAAATACTCAAATAATGTTCGTTGAAATTTTCATTCTGCCTTACCTGTAATGGCAATTTATTATAGATTTTTAGTGCCATTGCAATTATACTCTTCTCAAATAGTGACGTTTTACAATTTATTTGGCGTAGTTGGTTAGGACGTCGTGCTCTTGTAACTACAGGAAAAAGTTGTGGGTGTCGTCGTATAAATTTCTAGTTTTTTACTATTTATTTAAGGCCGACAGATGTCCTCTCACACTAAAATTTACGTTGTGGCGGGACTCCAACCGCTCGTCTCTCAGGGTGTATTTGGCTTCTAGCCTGATGTACTCCACTATCTTCTCAGACTTCGTGGATTAATGTAGTTGCGACAGTTACAGTAGCGTCGTCGGCGTTGCCCAACGGAGCAAAAAGTTCGATCCTGTCGCTGCTGTGCCACACAGGTTACGGCTAGTGGGCTTCCTCTTCCGCTTCACCGCCTTTGTGAATTGTGTAGGCATAATATTTATCGCACTATACTTTTACTAAATACATGTTAATATTAATACAAAAGATGGAACTCTCAGAAAAAATCCCTCGATCCGGCCGTATTCGAACCGACGTCTTCTAGCATCCATGTTAATATGTTTAAAATTGAACAGATTTATAGACTAAAGACACCATAGAAGTCCATCGTAGTATAGCAGTCGAGCTCCTTGTGAAAGAGTTCGTCCAGGGAAGTACTGCCACCATGCCTATTCCTGCTACCAAGTAAGTAATGTGACTATTAATGCATACCGGTTTTGAAGAGTAAGGATGTTGTGAAATTGTAGTGACATGGAACTTGTCAACTTATGTCTCTGAGTGATGTATATTATGAGATTCCAGACATTTTTTTAAATCAAAGTCGTTTGTCTTGTATCTGTTGTTCATAAATCATAGTCAGGGTGACATTTTCCCTGTGAACAACATGGCTACTGGTCACCACTTCGTAGAACGTATCGTGACCGCAATCCGGTTAAACACGAGGTAGCTGTATTAGAAAACAGCGCTTTATACAATACGGCTAGAGCATATACTCGTATAAGTAACTATGTAAGCCCATAACGAAAGAAATGTTGTTTACCGAGTTGACGATACAAATATTTTATATATATTTCGATGACTATACTTGTACACGAGTCACGTGCTTATTAAATTCTGTTGCCTCCACTTCGGCTACTCGATGGTACTACCATTTGCTGAGGTGATGAGATGAGGTTACTAAATACGTCCCTGTACAGGCTGATGTTTTTTGCGTCCTCTTTCCACTCGCCAGTCATTTCCGAAAGCTTTATCTGATGGCTGAATCGGCCGAACGGGTCCAAATTATTACTGCTCCAATAAGACCTCGTCACAGCATGAGCTGTATAAGCAATTTGAAAACGTTGGTTTGGAACATGCAACTTGTCAACTTTATGTCTCAAGGTGACCGGCTCAGTGACAGGGGTCATTCCCATCTGATCCCATAAACTGATCCACCGCCAATTTAAAATCTCAACTGATCCCCTCTGTATTTTGCAACTCTCTACGGATCCCCTCATCGTATTTGTAAGGTAAGTATAGTCTAGAGAAAAATAAGTTTTGAAATCAATTTATTTATTTATTGAGCAATTGTGATCAAATGTTATCAATTTATTTTCGTGACAGGTCATTTATATTGACATGCTGCAAATCACAAGTAACAAAAATCAGTCTTAGGTAATATTTAAAATCTAAGTTTACTGTTATAATTATCACAGACATAATAAACTAAATAAATCACAATACAACCCTCAAATTTTTTTTTTGTTGATTGTACCACAGTACCTACGAAAAGTAAACTTGTATGCACCAGAGTATCAGGTGGGAATAAAATATTAATATTTTTTCTTGATCCCCTGCATTGAGTACGGTAATAGAAAATAATATAAAATGAAACTGAACCCCCAGGGGCTTTTAGGGCATCAGATGGGACTAACCAATGGCAATACCCCTCAAATCTTTGCGATTTCCAGCTCTGAGTGGCACTGCAGCTGCTATGGACAGGCGTGTCGCTTACCGTCAAGCGCATGACTTGTTCGTCCCGTCACTTTAGAAATAAGTAACGCAAGTAATTTACAATTTTGAGGATAGCAAATTATTTGTTTATCAAACATTGAATTGAAGACTGGGACTCTGTAAAGAATTATTTTTTAGTAAAAATTATAAGGTACTGTATCGACTTATAACGCCATAGTTTAATGCAGATTGATAAATAAATAAATTTTTAATATAACATAAATAATTCCTCACTATAAGGAATTTCTCACAGTTTTAACGTTTTTATTTATAAATGTAACTGCTATTAAAGTATCACCATGGCAATTGATATGCAATACTTGATTAGGGCCTTGTTTTTTTTTTTGTATACCTTCATATGAACATTTTGTCAACACGTATTCTCTGTAAAAATTGTATGATACCTTGGATTTTTTTTTATAATACTAAGTGACACGCCTATCCAAACAGTTGAAGTGCCCCTTAGAGCTTTTAATCGCAAAGATTTTAGCTCACATTATTGCTTGACGGCAGAAATAGGTGAGGTGACAGTACTTCCCTGGACGAACACTTTCACAAGAAGCTCTGCTTCTATTAAATTAGTTTTTCTAGCTTTAGAATTTGTATTCTTTTGAGAAATATATATCTTAATATCTACATTACCATCACAAGTAAACTAATTATAAAGTAGTTACTCATTACTTTATAATGGAAGAACATTTATTAGGCTTAGAATTACGTCAAATGAAATAGAACTTGGCAATTAGAATACAAAATTATGAGCATTGTGAAGCGACGGTACCCTAGAGAAATAAGTATTTTGAAAAATATTTAATATTTTCGTTTATTACTTTCGTGCCGAACCAGTGTAAATCCCGCCACAATGCGTTTACATCCAGTATATAACCAGAAATAGAGACGAAATAAGGGCCATATATTCCTGGTATCACGCAAGCGATACAGCTCTTATAAATATCAACTCTCGTTTGCACTGAAATATAGACAGGTCAACTACTAACCTGTGTGTACGTCTCCGTATATTCCAAAAAATATTCTGAATTTATTGTAATAAAGATAATATCTCTAACAATGCCGTGCTGTTCTATTCGGTGGTGTGGGAAAAACAGCAAAACATCTTATTACAAAACAAACGGAGTCACATTTCATTGGTAATTAAATATTAAATATGTAATTTTGCAATTTTCATCCATTATAGCAAAGCTCAAGTTAAATGGTCGATTTGAAGTAACGCAATTGGCGACACCCGTCAATTGTTTCGAACTCGGGCTGGCCAATTGGAGCGCGGTTGTCACAATAATGATATGGCAGAATAGTTTTCAAACAAAATAAATCACATTTCGTCTCTATTTCTGGTTATATACTCGATGTGCGGTAATAAGTATCAAGTTACAAGTGAAATACGGAAAAAAATATTTTAATATAATTTTTTGCACACACTCATAGTCCCACGCTAGAGAAACCCTGTATAGCGGCTGCCATTGACACACACATAGGTAGACGACCACAAATTACACCCAAATTCACAAACAACTACATAAGAGACATTTTCCACAAAAAAATCTCCAAATTATGTACCAGTTGTTAGAAATTCACCATCTTTCTGCAGATAAAACTCTTATCAAGTTTATAGTTTTTTTGTTATTGAGTTTCACGTGCAGAAAGATAGTGATTTTCGTACCATAGCTATATAAATTAAAGACTTTTTGAGGAAAATGTCACTTGTGTGGTTTTAGACGAAATGTAGGCCATACAAATATTTCTCCCGGCCCGGGAATCGCACGCAGGACCTTTGCGTGGCAGTCCAGTAAGGTAACGGTTCGACCACGGAGGCAGTTAATGCTAACGTTATTTATTACAATGCTTTTCATTAAAAAGATAGAAGTTAATTAGTGTGTGAACAACAACTGTCAATTTTGACGGGATAAAGATATTTACGTAATTCGATTAAAAATTTCGTGCTACGTTGTGGTGTAAATAATTATTTTTTGTCTTAATTGTAAAAGTATTAAGGGACAAAGGGTCGTATTCTAGAACTCTACTCAATGCTCAAGTCAGGATTTGAGTATGGTTTGAAGCACTTGATATCATACTCAAGTCCCTGCCATTAGGGTCGTATTTCCAGTGCTTGTGTTGCCAGTGCAATCCTGACTTGAGCATTGAATAGAGTTCTAGAATACGACCCTAAATAGGAAAAGATTATTAAAAATTTGAAATAAAACAAAATTGAAAAAGTAAAAAAGGGAAATGCGGTGAACGGGGCCATAAAGGGAATTACGTGCAGCCAGTCTACATCTGAGAAAGCACGAATGGCGGTACATAATGCTGTGTTGGTTCCAACTCTAATGTATGAGTGTGAGTGTTGGGTATGGCAGAAGAAGCATGAGAGTAGAGTGAATGCAGTTGAAATGAGATCCCTCGGAAGAATATGTGGTGTGCGGCTGTGTGACAGAGTGAAGAATGCTGTGATCCGTGAAAAATGTGGTTTGAAAGAGGATGTAGTGACAAAAATAGAAAAGGTATGCTGAGGTGGTTTGGGCACATGGAGCGGATGAATGAATGTAGATTAACGAAAGAAATTTATAGAGCTAACATAGAAGGAATCATTGGAAGAGGACGGCCACAAAAAACATTCTCTGATCAAGTTGAGATTGTTCTTAAAAAGGCTGGAGTGCACAGTGAGAAGAATAAGATGAAGATGTATGAAAATATTGATGAATGTAAGTGAAGCAAGAGGGGTTTGTAAGGAGCGTGCTAATTGGCGCTGGGTATTTTCTTCTTCCCCAACGGGAATCTAAGGGCGTGAGTATATAAATAATAATATAAAATGAAAATAAAACTATTTTTACGTTTATGTTTTTTTCAGACACATTTCGGGACCTTTACAGATCCCACGGTCACGGCTGACCTAGAAAGGGCCCCGAAACGTGAGTTTAAAAAAACAAATATACGCGATTTACCTAGATCCAAAAAAATAGACTCATTTCCTATATGTAACAATAGTCCAAACGAATAATATGAGTCCAAAACACAAATCTACCTTCTGGCTTCTTTCTGGTGTCACGCTTCTGTACATTGTTGAGGAGGTCCTCTCATCTGTCTGCCATTTCCATCATCAGATCACCATAACATTTTACTTGCATTGGAATTACATCTATTTGCCAAGTTTTATGGGATCGGTTAACGAAATGTGGGTGAAAATGAATAAACTGGATTCATCCCCTAATTTGCCATCCTTAAAGGTAGAATATCTTCTTCAAATTTTGAAGGAATCCACTGCTCTTTACAACAAAAAAAGAATCATCGAAATCCGTGTTCGATTTCCGTAAGTGTGGTCAAACCCAAAAAAAACTCCAGATAACAATAATAATGTGCTCTGTGACTGCTATGGACAGGCGTGTTTACAAGCAGGTGCATAAATTGTTCATCCCGTCATTGATACCAAGTAACAAATAAAAACAAAATTGAAATAACCATTGATCGAGAAAGTTTAATTTAAGCACAATATTATTTGAAAAGACATTCAGTTACGTAAATAATCAATTTTTGCCACGAACAAAATATTGTAAACAAATCTAATAATAATTCCTTTTATTTCTACGACCTTTCGAAAACATTTCAGCTTCCGCGAAGAAAAAACTTACGCACAATAGCTCTTACTGCCAATCACAGATGTACTCATATTCATTTCTGACTAGAACAATATTTACCATCTCCTAAGACGTTGGTAAGAATTCTTTTGTCGTTGACTGATTTTTTTGCTAATGCGACGGTTACTAGCGAGTTCTGACTAAAATGTGACTAAAATTCTCGTCAGAATAAGGCGATCACACTGCTCACGTTTTTTAATGGATTAACTCGATTACTATCAGAACCGATATCGCCAAAACTAAAACATTCTTAATTTGACACAAATCTTGATATTGATTGGTCGTACTTTCAAATTTAAATATAAATAACAAATTCTGGATTGTTACTATAATTTAAACTTTACCCCGTTGGCATATCGTTGAAAGTTATATACCATCAATACATATTATTGCAAGTTAAAATGTTTTGATATTAAATTGAAATTTCAATCAATGTGCTACCATCTAGCGGTTAATTGCTGAACGACGACGATTTGGAGTTATTAATAATTTAGTTCTCCAAAAAAGAAGCGACCATATTGAATGGTTATAAGCTTTACTTTCGTTTCTTGAAACAAAAAAGTTTTTCGATAAACTGAAAATTGAAAACTTATTACGATAAGACTTTCCGATGGTATGAGAAATCCATATTCGCAACTGGTTGTGATCGACGGTTGCGAAAGCGTCCACAGGGGAAATACCACTACGGGTCGTACTTTTGGTGCTATCATTTTTGCACTTCAAAACAGTAAGTACAATAAGGCATTTTTTCTAGTATTTCGGAGAATCGAAAGAATGACACAACCACACAAGGCGAAAATGGCAGACTGAGCACATATAGGTCTTTCGAGACCTATAGTTGGCACGCGTCAGACGCTAACTAACCACTTCTACTGTACTTATTGTTCTGTGTAAACCCCACATCAAAATAAATACAAAATTGTAATTTTGAAGTTTATGTTGTTTGACCACCATAATATTTTTTTTTAACCTCTACTTTGTAATAACTATCAATTCAAAGATCGACCAGTAAGAAAATATCTTCCGATCCGGCAGGATTCTAACCAACGTCTTCCAGTAAACCGTGCTAGACGCTATGCCAACTAAGCCACGGGACGAACGAACTAGCGAACCTTACGAATTTTCTATGTGCTTGTTGCAGGTTTTTGTTTGACTTTTTAGCCGTAGCGCCATCTGTGAAAAACGCATGTACTTACTGCCCAATACATCGGGCAACGATAAACACAAGGTCTAGGGCTTTCATCTCGGGATTCTCGATCTCGGAAATTTCGCGAGACTCGACAATTTTTGGACATTTTCGAAACTCGAGACTATGTCTTCAACCTAGAATCTCGAGATTTGAGACTGCGTCACAAAATTACACGATATATGAAACTCTACTAAACCAACAGTATGCTACTCTAGTACTGCGGCACTAGTGAACCCATTTTGATGATTCTTTTTTTGTTGGAAAGAGGGTACCTCAGTATTGGTCCTGTTTAAATTTGACGACAATATTCTAACTGCAAATTAAGGGAAGAATCCCGTTTCGCGCACTTTCCGGTAAAACTCATTTTCAGTAAAAATCGGCAAATAGCTGTAATTCCGGGAACTTTTGGGGTCGGTTTTTGTTTATAATAACAATATTGATATTTTAACCGACTTCAAAAAGTAGGAGGTTCTCAATTCGACTGTATGTTTTGTTTTTGTATGTATGTTACGCGATACCTCCGGTATTTGTAATCCGATTTTCATGATTCTTTTTTTGTTGGAAAGAGGGTGCCTCCATAGTGGTCCCATTTAATTTTGAAGAAAATCATCTACCTCTAAGGGTGGCTGCTCACGCATGAAAATCCATTTTTATAAATAGCGCCTACATTTTATTGTAAGGAACAATTTTAATAGTTGATTTTGCTATTCTCCAATTTAAGGCGTTTTTCTCTCTTAACATACTTTGGGTAGTGAGAACCGACTTTTATTTTGTCCTGTGTCAAGTCCCGTATAGTGGCGAACTAGGGGATGAATCCGGGTTTGCGCACTTTCCAGTAACCGATATCAGTAAACCTTGGCAATTAAATGTAACGAGTTCTTAGGTTTTCGCGATTGTTACACATAGGAAATGAAACTATTTTTTAGGTTTGTTTGAAAAAACAAATATACGCGATTTAAATCCGGAAAAATAGTTTCATTTCCTACAATTAAATGTAATTCCACGTTCTTTTGAGGTCGGTCTTTTTAGTACTCTGTATTGAGATTATATTAAATTAAACTTATTATTGATTAATTAATGTATAAATTGGAATATATTAATTAGTACTGCAGCCTTATCTCAAACTAGGAATTTCCTAGTTTGAGACCAGGCAATTGGTGTGGTTGTGTGGCACATTAGTTATCGTTTTTGCCTTCCGTGGCGTCATTTGTGGTAAACAGATGTATTTTTTTTCTTTATATCAATGCGGAAGTAATGGAAATTGATTATTTTGTTTACAATATATCTCCGCTCCGCCATTCTCCGGTTTGGTCTAGTCTTATAAAACCCTATACGCAAATATGAATAAAACACATTTTTTCACATGTCGTAATCCATCATTCAATTTTTGCTGGTCCGTTACAGTAATTCACAGCTTAAAAACACGCTTCTCCAAATCTTATCTGACATGTTATTTGAGTTGGAATTTGAACGCCAGGTTTGGTTTGAAGTATTGAAGTAATACATTGGAAAGGAAAAACATCTAACGTGCATTTGGAAACAAATGCAGGAGAGCGATTTAAAGTTTTTTTTTAAAAGAAAATAGTCCTAACTGTAATTTTATATATAGAGTTTTAGGTTTTGACCGTGTCAACCGTGACCATGGGACCTTTAAAGGGCCCGAAACGTTGGTTTGTTTGAAATAACAAATATACGCGATTTAAATCCGGAAAAATAGTTTCATTTCCTATGTGTAATTTTATTTGTTAGTTTGTGCAGATTACAATCTGAAACTTTTTAGGTTACTTCATATCTAATATTTTCCAAATGCGCGTTAGGCGTTTTACCTTTTCAATGTCGATATAAACATTGTTAGCAACATTAGATACCTATGATCTTAATAGACAACTTTCAGAAGTAGAAAAAGGAACATGGGTGAGATAATTAAGCAAGAAAGAAAGTTCCACGTCTCGTAAGTAACAGATGTTAATGTTAAAGATAATAAAAGGAGAAATATAAGAAAACTCATTAAGCACCTTTGTACGGAACCCGAAGGCAAAGGAGATTAAGGCGATGAAATAAGGAAAATAATAAAATACGTCGGAAAAATACTAATTTATGGTTTTAATTATGGTAAAAAAATTCGTTATAGCTACGGAAGGTTATAATATAATGGCGGTTTGAAACCATTTTCGTATAATTTTTTTTATAATACCACAATCTAACCAAATACCAAGTGATGAAATGAACAAGTCGTGGCTGTCCATAATATCTTCCTATCTACCCTCCCGAGAGATAGGGTAAGGGTTCGCCGACAAGACCAAGGTACAGTGCACCCAGAACAGCTCACCCGAGGCACCAGCCTCTTCAGAACCGGATGAAATCAGTGACAGTCTATGACAACCTTGTACACTGCCAGATCTGGGATCAGAACCTGAACTTAGAAGGTTTCTGTGGACGAACAAGTTATACTGCCCTTCTTGTAGGGACACTATAATCAAAACTATGTAGAAAGATATGAAGCTGTCCACAACAGGTACAGGTAAATATCTGAGGAGCAATGCCGCTGCGTCCGTCATCCCGAGACATAAATTGACAAGCCCCATGTATGCCTGTAATTTACCCTTCAAAACCATAACACAGTATTCTTTTTTTAATGTAATGAAGGAGGCAAACAAGCAGCCGAGTCACTTGATAGGAGGTGATCATCGTCGCCCATGGACATTTGCAACATCAGGTGAGCTGCCTATGCGTTGCCAGCCTTTGAGAGCCCTGTAAACACGCTTTTTGAAGAAATCCCAAGTCACAGCGCAAAGGAAACAAGAGGAAGATCATTCCACATTTTGCAGGTTCGAGGAAGGAACGAAGGAGATGCCCGCGTGGTCTTACAATACCAGGATGTGGGGATGGACTCTACTCCTTTGGCGGGAAGTGTGATGGTAGAAACGAGGCTATGGCACCAGTTCGAAAAGTTCCTCACAGCATTCCCCATTATAAAGACGGTAGAACACACACAGAGAGCCAACGTCTCTCCGTAGGCTAAGGGGCTCCATACCGTCTGCGAGTTTGGGATTATCAATAATACGAACAGCCCTACGTTGGATGGAGTCGAGTGGATCAAGTTGGTATTTGGGTAATGCTCACATTAATGTTTGGCGGCAGAAATGAGTAAGGTGGCAGTACTTCCCTGGAGAGTCTTTCACAAGCAGCGCTACTGCTACTATGTGTTGAGGTATTCTTGAATTTGATTTCTAATTGTGTCGTAATTGCTCAAGCTCTAGTTTCTTCCTATTTCTTTACTTAGTAAGGAAAAGGAAGAAAAACGATGAATTAATTAAGTTTATAAGAATAACATTCTTTTAGATATATTGTAGTACTTTAGGTACACTGTGCTAGTTTTATTTTTTAAAGAACTCCGGTCCTGGATAAATTTCTAAAGTGATTTAGGCTGCTTTGAATAATATCTAATTCAGGAGCAGCTTTCTAAACTATTTGTAAACATGCGATCATAGTGGCCCAATGGTTTGCACTGTTGATATTTGTTCTTGTGTGCAATAAAGAGTGTTTGTATTACTGTATTGTATTATATTGGGTTGGTCAAAAAATTTGTGAAAAATATATTAAAAAAAACCTAAAACATATATCAAATTTTAATCAATCATTGGTTTTGTTGATCTACAATCTTTCGCCATCTTTGGAGTAATTTTGGAATTCCTTTTTCATAAAAAACCTGTCTTGACTTAAAACATAGCTCTAAGTATCGTTTGATAGTCGCTTCGCTATCAAAGTCGTGTCAATTTAAAGCCTCAAGTGAAAATCTGAGAGTACTATGGAATGCCAAACTAACTGCAATGGTTTTTGGCTTTGGAAAGATGTGTGTGGTTTGGATTACCATGATGAATATCATGAACCAGTTCTGGGAGGTTGTCATTAGTTTAAAACTTTCTCGCCTTTCTTAAAAGGCGCGTTAAATAGTATATTTTTATCGAGGGACTAACACGAACCAATATGTACTCGAGGTGGTTACTCCGAGGGTTTATACTGGCCTTTGTCTCGAGGTGGAAATTTTACTTTTCTCTTCGATTTCGAGAAAATAAATTCAGTCGTTTTAGATCTACAAGAAAATTACGAGCCAAAATTCTGAAGTTTTCGCTGTTGTTTCTTTCTAACCAGACAGATACAACAAACGCACTAATACGAGAAAATAATATGGCGCCACCGTCTATGCAGAAAAGGAGCGGAACTATAACCGAGCAGTAAATTAAAAAAATAGGTACTTTTTTACTCCCTACGGAATAAAGGATGCACTTTACTCCCGCTACGTAAGGCTATATTGAAGTACTTTTAGGGCATGAGAAGTGAAAATATCATTTTTAAAATGACCATAATGTAACATTTACAAAGAAAAAAAATTTTTTTAAATAAAAACCGCATAGATTTTCTGGCCAACCCACAATCGCAGAAAGCCTCGTCATAAACGTTAGCTCGCGTTAATGTATGTTTGAGTTTGTATACTTTTAAAGTGAAGTGCTTTTAAGAATATTTATACTTAACATTACTTATGTTTTAGTTTACGACCGCCGTGATCTAACGGTTTGATTATGGGCGCTGATTAAGGAGGTCTCGAGTTCAATTTCCGGTAGAACCAATTTATAAATGAGCGTAAACGAAATCTTCTAAATTGGTTCTGATCTGAGTCTTTTGAATAGTACCCCGGAATGAATTTTGTTCTTCGGTTTCTCAAAGTACATTGAATTCTCTATTTTAACAAATTTATTAATAATTTTGACTTGGATACAAGTCCTTTGAGCCATATCTTCGTTTAATTATGTTTCTGTAAATATGGCCGCCTCAAAGAGGATAGGCAATTGAGGCGGCGTGCTTGGATTGACTCGGGATTCTTTAAAACAGGCCGATACGGGTATATTAGTTCGAGATTCGTATAATTTCCCGTTTTAATCGTCGATTAAGGAACAATAGCACTATCCTATTCCACTTTATACTAGATTTCACAAAATAATTGAAAGTCAAAATAAAAACGACACTTTTTCCTCCAAAAGGCCCAGAGCAAATCAACTCTACTTTAACATCTTGCAATTGGTGTGGTTGTTTTCAAAAATAAAAAAAATAAAAATACTATTATATTGAATTTATACAATAAACATATAAAAATTACGCATTTTATTGCCATAATAAGAGATCTTGAACGATTCTGAAAGTATCCGCAAATAGAGACTTTTTCTTAAAGGCGTATAGTCCATTTTCCCGCTAGCTAAGTCGCAAGCTCAAAAAACTTATTTATAGCAACAACCAACATATCCTTTGGCACACGAGTCGTAATCACGCAAGGCACTGTGTCCGTAAAAGTCTGATTTCCTGCACTACCACATCTTGCCAGTAATTTTCCTTCCCGCTCCTCTTTCTTAGCTAGGAGAACGGGCTTTTTACAGGCTATTGCAGATACAGCTTCGTAATTTATGTTTTCTTCTCATCGATTATATAACCAGAAACAGAGACGAAATGTCATTTGATTTGTTTGAAAACTACTCTGCCATATCATTGCGGAGACAACTGCGCTCCGATTGGCCAGGACGAATTCGAAACAATTGAGGGGTCAATTGTTTCACTTCAAATCGACCAGTTTAACTTGCGCTTTGGTATAATGGTGGAAATTGAAAAATTACATATTTAATTATAGATGAAATATAATTCCATTTGTTTAGTAATTAGATGTTTTGCTGTTTTTCCCACACCAAATCGAACAGCCCCCACTGTTAGAGATGTTATCTTTATTAAAATAAATACAGAATATTTTTGGAATATAGCAGTAGGCAGACGTACACACCGGTCAGTTGTTGTCGCTGTGCTATTTCAGCTTTCTAATTTGTGATTTCAGCGCAAACGAGAGTTGACATTTAAAAGTGATATAAAGCCCATTTAAAGAGTCTCTATTTCTGGTTATATACTCAATGTTTCTACCTTACATTTCTATTTTTAATTTTTGAAAAATTCCTTCCCAGCTCATTTCGGCGTGTAAATCTCATTCCAAGGTGGTCTTCGTTATACATCCAGAAGTATTCTGGGCCAATTGAAAATCTCTGTCTCTCTGACACAGCAGCAGATATGAGCAAGCGACAAACTATTTGTTCAGGTTTTTCAGACTACGCGTGTGTTCCGCCAGTCGTATGGATCATGGAAGATAGAAAAGAATTTATGTGGTCTGTGGTATGGATATACTACTGAAGGTCTTTCCTATATAATTCTTGTACTAGATATTAAACGAGTTATTCGTCTTCTTCTTATCGTGTCGACACTTCTTTTATTTTAGGGCTATATTAACCTTGAATAGTACGTTGCTACCTTGACTGCGCTGTCCGTGGCCGCGTAGAGATCTTCACTCGTATAAGTTTTAGGACACAAGGGGCACAACAGGAAGTGTTAAATGGACTGTGTTGGGGCACCGCAGTCACATTGGGTTAGACAACAATGCCTGAAACCCCATTTACACATCGTGTCAAGTCGATTTAAGGACTTCCAGACGGGCCACTAAAGACTTCCACGTATCGCAACCTGGCGGTAGTTGCTCTTGTGGTACAATGATACCAGGAGGTGGGTCGTTTTTCCGTTTCCACAGTGCACACCTGGTGACAGATGGATTGTCACTCGTAGTTACCCGTTATCTTTTAGTTTAGTTAATATGTCCGAGTATCACGATGTTTTTTTTATAATATCAAGTGACGGGATGAACACGTTGTGCGCCTGATGATAAGCTACACGCCTGTCCATAACAGTTGCAGTGCCACTCAGAGCTTTAAATCGTAAAGATCTGAGAGGCACTGCCACTGCGCCCGTCACCCTGAGACATAAGTTGTTGGTGGATTTCTGTTTAAAAATGATGAAATTGGTACATTGCTATATGCAAAGCACTAGCCCTAGACTTCTATTTACAGTTTGGACATAAAAAATTACAAATATAATCCCAAAATAGGTAATAATTCAATAATTCAAGAAAACATTACCGAAACCTAAGCTCCGAGGCTACAATTTCTTACACACAATAGGTCGAGAGTCAGGCGATCAAATATTAATGCCGTCATGAACCTCACTCGTTTGATCCCATAAAGAGCCCATAATCGCCTGCGTTGAGGGACTGCGCAAAATGGGATATTACCTTTATCGCAATAAGTTATGCTTATTTATACAGTCGTTTTGAAAATGTATTTTCATAAATACATTTTTAGAACGAGGAACGTCTATAGGGTGTACCAAAAAAGGTACGATCGTATTTTAAATCGAAAACATATTGATGAAAACAAACAACTTTAATTAAAAAAAAATTGAAAATGCCGCGAAAAATGTATACAAATGCGAAGGGCGTATCAGAATTTGATACTCTCTTTATATTAACTTTCTTTATTATTCATCAAAACATGCCTACCATTCTAAAGTGGAAGGGAGAAGATTCTAAAATTGTAAAGAGGAGACGGTACTTCAGTTTTTTTAACATTATACATGAATCAAAACTATATAACAAGTTAAAGTCAAAGTTAAATAATCATTTACAAAAAAATTTACACTTGAAACCGTCAATTTTTGAGCTACTGATCGTTCACTGTGCTGACTTCCCTGAGAAGAACAAGCGAGAAACTCTAGGGATTGCTCTTTTCATATAAACTTAAATGCTGTGGAATACACTTCGAATCGTATTTTTGTAGAATTCAGTCTTAACGTCTACTTTCCATGCATCTTTATTACGTACTGTTCAATTTAGTACAAAATAATCGTTTACCTTAGCTGAAGGAAACCTTGGCACCATGAGCTTGGTGTTTAGACTTAGCTCTAAGATTAATATCACGGATACCTTCTTTCCTAGTGAAATTATGTAACGGGATGAACAAGTCATACGCAGTGTCAGTCTGAACTTTAAATCGCGAAACTGCCACTGCGCTCGTCATCCAAAGATAACAAGCTAACAAGTCTCATGTGCCTGTAATATCCCCTACACCCTTACCCTTCGAAACAGGAACGCAGTAATGCTCACATTACGTTTCGCGGCTGAAATAGCTCAAGTCGCAATACTTTCCTGGACAGGAAGGAACTTTACTGCAACTAAACTACTATGTACCATATAATGTTGAAATAAACTCCTCGAGAGCACTCGAAGTTCTCAACGAGCACCGGGCCTGTGGACTATGGCCTGTTAGAGACACAAACATCAGTATTCTTGATGTTCACTACCACGCAACCTTAGAGATGTCCTTAAGGTCTCCAATCAAGTTGGCTTATGTCATATACCAAATCCTTAGAGTCACATTAAATCCAGTGGAAGCTTACTCAAATTAACAATTAGGAATACGGATGTCAAATTGCCTCAGTTAATGACACTTTTCACTTTAGACACCGGGAGAATTTAGACCGTATGTCTAATTTCTCCCAGTGTCTACTCGTGTAGCGTTCTAAAACATAATTATTTTGAATTAAAATTGAATGGAAGTAAATTAATTTGCGACTCCGCGAACACTATGAAGGTTAAATCATGCAAAATTGCTGCGGTTGTGTTGAATATTTTTTTCATGCAGAATTAAGCATAAAGAATTTTAATTTTCCTACTCTCCCTCCGCATAAAATTAATAAAATAAATAACACAAGCGCAACTACAGTCAGAGCTTAAGAAATTCTTCGCCTGAGTGGAGAAGCAAATTAATTTAGTTCCATTTTTATTAACATGGACTTCCGCAAAGTAACACCTGAATCTATTAATTACTTAGTTTTTTTTTTATAGCATCAAGTGACGGGACGAGCAAGTCGTACGCCTGATGGTAAGCTACACGCCTGTCCATAACAGTTGCAGTGCCACTCAGAGCTTTAAATCGCAAAGATCTTATGGGCACTGGCACTGTGCCCGTCACCCTGAGACATAAGTTGACAAGTCTCATATACCTGTAATTTCACCCTTACCCTTCAAAATCGGAAAACAGTAATCATTACACTACTGCTTGGCGCAGACATAAGTAGGGAGGCAGTACTTCTCGGACGAACTCTTTCACAAGGAGCTCTACTAGCAGTTTCGTTTACGGTCTCAAAACTATAAAAGGCGTAACAAGCGCCTGACGAGAAACATTACTGCCCGTATGTTCGTCACGTCCGTATTTTTGTGAGATATATTTAGTGTATTATTAAATAAATAAATAACTAAATAACGCTGACACATGTACATATTTAACATCGCAGTTTTCATCAGAGGCAATCCAAAAATTCTTTGTGCCCGTAGGATTAATAAACTTGACAGCGTAAGTGGCAGATCTGCCCTTACATGTAACAGTATTATTGTAATGAGGGCCAAGATTTAGAATAAATTAGCGTCTGATATAAGGAACATTAAGGATATTGTGACAATTAAAAGAAATTTATTTGAATACCTTGTTAATGAAACATTTTACTCTATGGATGAGTATTTGAATCCTAGTAAGTAATTTGATATGTTTAATTATTATTTTAATAAAAATATTTTTAGTTTGTAGAATCGTAATATTTATTTGTATATTGACAACGCAATGAATATAATTAATGGTGTCAGACATACTAATATTAGTTAAGAACTTTATAAATTGTACATAATTCTTATGTTCCTTATACTCATTTACTTCGTATGCCTTGAGGCGCAGCATAAAGAGTCACCATAAGTTTATTTATCACCATGTATTTCAATGTATGTAACCTATGTTGACGAATAAATAAATTTGAATTTGAACTCATCCGCACTAGGGAAACCCTATATCGCGGGTGCCATAGACACACACACAGACGAACACAAATGACACACTCACGAGAGAAATAAATGTAAGCCATTCTAATATTTATCTCGGGAATCAAAACCGGGACTTTTGCGTGGCAGATTGGCATGGTAACCGTTCGGCCACAGAGGCAGCAGCAGTTTATGGATTAAACGTTAGGGTAAGTTAAATTACTTCTTTTTTTTATAATAGCATTTATTTTAAATTAGCTAAAAATAGCATAATGTGTTCTTTATTAAGTAGGATTTTCCAATGTTTTATTTTACTACCATGAAATAAATTATGCTCTTATCAACGTGATATAAAGCGGGGCCTCATATGTTGACCGCGGGGGAGTCATCAATAACTCAACGTTCGAGTTAACTATCGTGTCACAAGTCACGATTTAAAAAGATAACAAATACACACATCTACATAAATAAAGATCTACTGCATACCGCTAGATGGCGTTGACCGGTTTTTACTCATTTCTTAATCGCGGTGTTAAGATTTTCTCCTCCCGATAGGAGAGGCATCTGCGTCTTTTCCGAGTCGAGGCGCATAATTGCGATTCACAACTGGCCGATCGGAAACTTTTGACATTTGTAATCGGAACAATAGTTGATTTAACTCACAAATTAGAAAGATACAGTAGGAATCAGGTTCATCTTCTCGCTTAGAAGATGGTTTTCTTTTTCATTTCGAAACTACCCGATCGATTCAGATTTAAATTAAAATCAGGACGCTGATGTATGTTTCACTAAATTTGATAGTGTTCTGTTTATAAATAAGGACACTAAAAACTAGGGACCTGATTTCCTTTACCCGTCAAGGCGTGGATTACCATCTAAACAAAGGACGAACGTACACCCTATAAGTCTGCCTCTATCAATCTATAAGAGGCACAGATAGCAGACCGGTTTCAAAATAGGTAGCAACAGACAGCAAAGGAATGAGCTTGAGTTTAGTAATATGAGCTCATAGGAAACAATACCCTATGATTGTAAAAGGATAATACTCTGATTAAAGCAATGCGACATTACATTGTAAAGTCTGTTCCAATCTATTGTGCCAGAAAATTGCATAAACCGGTTTGGCTAAAATTATAAAGCAACCACTCAATAAATGGAATAAGTAACACTTTTACGTATATTTTGAAGATTTCGACTTGATATCTCATCACTTTTTCCAGAATATTCATTTGAATAATATATTAAAAAATCTTTGTTGAAAAATGTGAGTTCAAAAGTGAGGTTATTTTCTTAAATATAGATTTGTGAATAGTCTATAATTGCATAGGGCTGTACAGAAATGACTGACTCGGTTCATTTAATTAAAATTTTTGTAATCAATTAGTGAATCGAAAATGTAATCACAATCCAATGAATATTTAAGTGTAAAGATTTGAAGGAGGATTTCAAATTATATTTCGAAAATTTAAATTTGTTTTGTAGGTTATGCACATTGACCTACCAACAAATGGACATCGGGTCTAATACGGGTTTTTTATACCTACATAGGTATTATTATGTCGAATTTTGTACAAATTCACTTCAAGGTAAAATAAAGAGTGGGGCAGATACATACATACAAATATTACTACAAATGTGAAAATAAGCGTGTACTATAATAATAATAATAACGCACACACTCAACATAGCCCCGCACTAGGGAAACCCTGTGTCGCGGGTTCCATGGACACACAGATAGACAACCACAAATTACACCCAAACTCACGAGAGAAATAAACCTGGGACCTCCGCGTGGCAGTCCGGCATGGTAACCGTTCGGCCACAGAGGCAGTTAAGTTACTATAAGAAATGTACCGATATTCTGACTAAATGTTAACTCAAATATCCGTAATTCCGATTTATAACGGAGACCGTTACGCTTTCGAGTAATTTTGATGCTTTTTATATAGACAAAATCGGTTTTTGTTTTGTAATCTTCGTAAAAACACATTATAAAAATTCGGGCAAATGTATTTTCTGACTTCTGATAGGTAATCCCATGCCGTAAAACGAGTACAACAAAATTTGTTAGTTATTGCTAAGGTTTAATAAGAAAATCATTTTAAAAATAGGATTAAAATCAAAGCAACTCTACAGTTTTCTTGTTCTAAATATTTCAATCGCTTGTAGTTCGAACAATTGAAAATGACCAAGAAGTTTATATAAGCTTCTTGAAACTGACGTAATGGGTCTCTTTCCATCTTTTGCGCATGCAATGAGTAGAAAAAGGACAGTTAGCTATTTCATTATTTCGTGTGCTTTTGTAATTTATATTTATGATTCAGTTATATATAAATTAAACACTATAAAACTGTACAAAATAACACTTTTAAATGATCAACTATGATAACAAAATATATTTGTTTAGTGAAAATATGACACAAAATCCTGTTTTCACACGTTACTGCAATAATTTTTACAAGTTATTATTATTGGTACTGCATGATTGTCAACCGCGCTGTCACTCGAACAAACGAACACTATTGCGCGATTGACGCTCTGTATGCGATTTTAACGCCCTGCAGGTGCCGACACTTTTTAGCGCAAACCCGACGTCCATTTATTGGTAGGTCAATGGTTATGCAAGAAAAAAATTCTAATATCACGTAATATCATCACTCAGTATTGAATCACATATTTTTTATAGTAATCAGCAGCGAAATCACAAAACCCATTTTATTATATAAAACCCAGTTATTCCAACAAATTCAATTAAGCAAATCGATTCATTAAACTAATTAATCGTTTGTATTTGGCAGTAGAGTTGACCATCACAAAAATATCTGTGGTCGGGTCAATGATCTGTTTATCTTATTTTCTGGTACACACTAGAGCACGTCAAGCTTGACACTTTGTACTTTGGATCGTTCTTATCGTAAGCGGCATAGATTTGGATTTATATCTTATGTGTCAAGCTTGACGTGCTCTCGACCCTGTACAATGGACTGGAACAGATTACAGTTGTAATCAAAGTCACATTACGTCCAGGAAATTGGATAAATAATTTGTATTATATCGCACTTGTAATACATTAGTGTATTAACTCAAAAAGTGTATTTTTTTCAGAATGGATGAAAAACGTATTACTTACTTGAAAGATTAAAATTAATAGACATCTAAAAATTGTAAGTCAATGCATCTAAACGATTTTCTACTTGTCATACATGTTGGATGAACATGACCAGTAGAGTCATTAAATCGCAAAGACTGAAAACTGAAATCATTGACTGATTTTGATTGATTGATATCACTAAAATTAAAAGAAGAACTAATACTAAAATGTAATGGATGGAAATTGAATTCCCGCGGCGGAATATCCAAAATGCCATAAGATTTTGTTTTATACTGAATATAGAATTGAAGCCAGCTACACAGAAGCCTGTAGTGTATTCCTGTCATCGTTTCATAATACTCGCATTACGTCAGAAATTTCAAATACCACTGCTAGCATCTACTAGGTACTACAAAGCTTCACAAAGTGTGTTGCACCTTGCATCCATTAGCAGCGGGGATTATCCGGTACCGACCGTCGAACGCTCAGCTTAATGTGGATTAGCTAGTAAAAGCGGTGAGAGAGGTGTCTGGTTGTACCACCTTTATAAAGCAAAAGCAGTTAACGAGGCACTTCAACACTTGATCCCCGAGAATCGTTACAAACGTTACTTTAAATATTTTGTCATTCCGTACATTCCTGGAACGTCTGCTTAAATTATTCAGAGTATACTTTGTATTGTATATTATTAATTAGGGACACGAGAATATAAAGACAGAGATGAATTTTAATTAGGTGATTTAATGAAGTATAAATAAAAAATACGACTCACGATTTTTCTTCCTTCTACAGCGCTTGTGGACTTCAGAAAGATGGTTTTCTACTCTATAGTTTCAATTTTGTTCTCGCAAGCCAAAATAATCTATAACAACTTTTGTGGTGAAAATACGTATATTTCATGTTACATCGATAGACCCCCAGGAATAATTTAGAAAAGTCATTGGTGAGGTTTCTGCTTGAACTTCCGGTCCGAACAATTCAATTCAATTAATTTTTGGTTTCTTATAATATTAAGTGACCGGACGAACAAATCATGTGTCTGGTGGCAAGCGACACGCTTGTCCATAAGAGTTGCAGTGGCACTCAGAGTTTTAATTCGCACAGATCTGAGGGGCATTGCCACTGCGAAATCACCTTGTGAGAGAGTTCGTTCAGAGACCTTACCAATTTCTGACACCAAGTTCCGATCTTAAAGCGTGCTGGTGACATTACAGGCACTTGGAACTTGTCGATTTACGTCTCCAGATAACAGGCACAGTGGCAGTGCCTGTTATCAGAAACAGGCACAGTGGCAGTGCCTGTTATCAGATCTTTGTGATTTAAAGGTCTGGGTTGCACTACAAACTTATTTTTTTATGATACCGACATCAACTTCAACTTTATCTATGGATACAACTGTATCTATGGCTCCATTACCAAGTAACGGGACGCACCTGGTCGTGTACCTGGTGTTAAACGACATGCATGTCCTTAACAGTTGATACTCACGATACGGCTAGTCCACCAGTTAAAGTTGCTCATCGAACTTCTCTGGAGCGAGATATACTAGGAGTTTCTCTCAAGGATAAGTTTCGAAATGAGGTTATCCGACTGAGAACCAAGGACGTTGACATAGCTGGTAGAATAAGTAAGCTGAAGTGGCAAAAGGCTTTCTTATATCTGTCGAAGACCCGATAATCGATGAAGGAAACGGGTTCTTGAGTGGAGACTACGGCTCGGCAAACGTAGTGAAGGACGCCCTTTGGCCAAATGGAGTGATGAATTTGCGAAGTCTGCTGACAGATGTATATGACAAGCTGAGGACCAGGTGAAATGGCGCACGTTGGAAGATACCTATGTCCAGCAGTAGTCTGTGATGAGTTGATTACGAAGACGATGTTATCATCGTCTTCGTAATCGTCTCGTTCAAGTTATCTAGGCGGTTGTGGCAAGTAGATATTAATAAAACATTGTAGTACACATGTTAGTAGTCTTAGTAGTACTAAGACTACTAACATGTATATGTCCCACTGCCAGGCTTGGGTCATCTCTCAGGCGAGGGATTATGCCATGTCGTAAAATCCACACGTTTTCCGAAGGTTGTGAACCTTCTTCGATGCGCAGGCTTCATCACGATGTTTTGCTGTACCGAAAAGCTCATTTCAAATTTCAAATTAAAATTCGAAAATAATTTCCGAGCCAAGCAGAGGCTGTGCTTGAAAGACGGTAGGTCAAATCATTAGGCTGCCACGGCTTCCGTGTAGTAAAATAGATAGAATAAGCAAGAATTCCTTTCAACTAATTTGCTGCGTTATTATTTAGTAATACAATACAAACTTTATTGATTATTAATTGTTCCTAATGCCGAATGCTCTAAGGGATTTAGCGAATGACGAATGGCGAGACGTAAATCCCACGACGTTTATCTATTTCTCAGCAAAACTTTGACGGCCCCGTTTACTGGGAATTATTGCTTTAGCACTAGCAGAGAGAAACCAGTAAGTCTACTATATTTTATATAATAGAAAATATTTTTTATTGCATACAAGAAGAAGGCTGCGGTTTTTGCTTGCCCCGATACGGGAAAAGAACGTGAAGTGTACAAGCAACAGAAACAAACAAAAGACAAATTGCAACAGGAGGCTGTCTGTATTTACAATAGTAAATATAGCTAGTATTTTTAAAGCTTCTGTCTGATATTTTTGTGAACGAAAATAAAGTTGGTGTATACCTGTTTTTTCGTTTAGATTACGGCATGATTGACAAGCGCGTCGTCAGTCGACCAATCGAAAACTGACGCACGTTTGAGGCTCTTTTTGCGATTAAATGCCCTATTGGTTCGGACGCTTTTAAGCGCGGATCCGACATCCATTTGTTGGTAGGTCAATGCATCCATGGACATTCGTAATATCAGAAGAGCTGTCGATGCGTTGACAGTCTTTGTAAGCCCTAATAACTCGCTTTTAAAAAATGTTACGGTACTTGTACAATGTAATAAGAACTACTTTATTCATTTAGTTAAGTTACTTCATTCATACTTACGTAATTATCATTTTATTAAAATCTTGATCCTGAGTTCCTAGTATTACTTCCAACCCAATAATAAATATTGCAAATGCAATTCCAGTTGGATTTCAATATTTTTAAACGGAATATAAATTACTTTCCTTTATTAGTTTTAATGAAAAGTATGTTTCTACAATCATATTTTTGGTAAAAATACTCCACTAATTTATTATTTTATTATTGACACAAAGATCCAACAACACTAACCGTAGCATAAAGAACATTATTTCAATTTTGTAATCTACTAACTAAACACGATACAGTAAATTCCTGACACTGCACATAAATTCTCCGGAAGACGTGCGACCTATTATTTGACTTGTTAACCGACTTTGAAAAAGGAGGAGGTTCTTAATTTGACTGTATGTTTTTTTTGTATGTATGTTACGCGATAACTCCGGTATTTGTGCACCTTTTCATGATTCTTTTTTTGTTGGAAAGAGGGTACCTCCATAGTGGTCCCATTTAATTTTGAAGAAAATCATCCACCTCTAAGAGGGCTGTTCACGCATGGAAATTCATTTTAAAAATAGCGGCTAAATCTTATTATAAGGAGCAATTATTTTAATGGTTGATTTTGCTATTCTCTAGTTCCAGGCGTTTTTCTCTCTCAATATGCTTTGAGTGGTGAAAACCGATTTTTATTATCTCCTGTGTCAAGTTCCGTATAGTGGCCAACTAGGGGATGAATCCGGTAACCGTTTTCAAAAACACTTGGCAAATAGATGTAATTCCAAGTACTTTTTTATACGTAACACGATTGCCATGAATTCATTAAGTTATGATTACAAAAATATGTTTCCAGTAATTCTGCAGCAATGTAATTGAACCTAATCCATATAATCCTTAGAAACACCAATGAGGAGGTATTAAGAATAGCACAGAAAAAGGTGAGGTTATTAACCGCTCACGCGATACATGCAGCCGTAGACGCATACCACACCTAGAGGTGCCGGTGATGATTTTCTACCGATTTATCGGTTATCGAAGTTATAACAGGTAAAAGAACTAATATTAATTGCTATTTCGGTAACTACTCTAGCAAACCATAAAGTTTTTAATGCCTGGGTCTGTCATTTAAAAAAAATAAACAACTTCAAAAATACGTCACGACAACCGTGTGTGTTATTGTTTCGGCTGGTGATTTCGGTGTTTATTTATTGAAAACATACCGTAAGTATCGTTTTTAAAGTTTACCCTGAATATAAATGTTTATAAACTATACTTTAAGGAGTAATTTCATGGTAAACGTTAGAACCACTCAAACAGAATATTATCATATTTACCCAAGTACACCAAAAATTTCATTAGTGCTTTTTAAGTGCAGGATTTGCGGTGTATTACTGCATTTTATTTGAGATGTTTTTGTTGGTAGTACGGAGGGTATTTATTTAGCAATGCAGAATAATAAATTTTATTTATAAAAACTTGTATTTAAACTGAATGCTTTTCTAATTTGCGAAACCAAATAGCCGCCATTTTGCGGTAGGAGGAGCGCATCGCGTGAGCGGGCAAAGACAATAGAGAATAGAAGAGACAAATGTTTGGGCATCTAACATATCACGACAGTTTTCTTAGAAGCATTATAGAAGGGAAGATCGCCGGAATTAGAGCCAGAGGAAGGCGATGTCTTTCAGATCACATAAGGAAAATAGTCAAATTATGTTGTATCAGGAGCCCAAACTTAAGGAGCTCAACAGGGAATGTTCACGATGACTCCACCGACAATATCCTAGCTCTTAAATAAAAAAAGAAAGAATGCAATAATTGTAAGAACGTTTACATACATACATATACTTCACCCCTTTTTCCCATCGGGCTAAGTAGAGACATTAACCTTCCACTGGCTATGATCCTGACACACATCCTTTGCCTCGTCAACAGGCATCAGTGCTTTCATACCTACTCATCTATTAAGAGTGCTCTTGCCTTGGCCTTTCTTTATGACGTCTTGGTGGTAAGTGACACATTTGTTCATAACAGTTGCAATATCATTCAGAGCTTTAAATCTAAAGATTTGAGGGGCCTTGGTACTGCGTCCATCATTCAATGCTTACATTACTGCTTGCCGGCAAAAATAAGTAAGGTGGCAGTGTTTCCTTGGACAAATTCATTCACGAAGATATCTACTGCTTCTACAGTCCTCAATTTTGTCATGGCAAATTTCTCTTAATCGCCCTTATCAACTTGCCCGCTCATTCTCGCCTTATCAGTCTGTTTCGTCAATCTTCTTTCATTCATTCTATCTATATGTCCGAACCATTTAAGCATCCTTTTTTCTCTTTGTCACTACATATTGTTCGATCTGGGTTTTATCACACTGTTTCATTATTTATACATCAAAGTCACTCCACTCATACTTCTCAAAGGTCTCATTTCCGCTGCATTAATTTTACTTTCGTGCTTCTTCTCCCACGCCAAACCTACACTGCCATCCTTTTATGCACAGCCTGAAGAATGTTTATCATTGACTTTTTCTCTACTTTGGATTTAACTTACTGTAAATCAAACATACTCTTCATCCTGTCAATTACGCTGAAGCTAATCAAAGGACAAAGTTATGATTAGCCATTGAATCTTTTCTTTGAGTTGAGGTGAATCCGGCCTCGACTGACTTTTGTGTATACAGTAGATAATAGACAAACTTATGAAAGTTAAACTTGTAAAAGATAATTGAACATTTGTTCAGGTTTCGGAATTTTTTAAGTAAATTTACGTTATCGTATCGGTAAGATAACATTGTTCCCTTGATATAAAAGATACATGTGAACAGGTCCAATGTGCTTTTGTCGAATAAACATCATCAAAATAGATAGAACTGAAATTTTATAACCCTCCGGCATTGTCGACAAATTTCGTTGATAGAATCTTTAAACTTTTCTGGGGCACTGCCACTACGCTCGCCACACTGAAACCATAAGTTGCAAGTATGCCTGTAATTTCAACAGCACCCTTACGCTTCAAAACCGGAACGCAATAAGTGCCAAATTTCTTGAATTTTGATTTTTTTGTGCCTAAATATATATTTTAATTATGGAGTTCCAATTTTAAGACGTGTCATGGCAGAATGGAGCAAACAGCGAGGGCTGTGTATTTAGCATAGTCCACAGATGCTGAGTCATGGACCCTTTTGACATTAGCAGCAGGAGAGCTCCTTGTGAAAGAGTTCATCCAGGGAAGTACTGTCATCTTATTTATTTCAACTACCAAGCAATAATGTCAGCATTACTGTGATTCCGTTTTGAGGATTAAGGGTGCTGATTACAGGCACATGGGACTTTTCAACTTATGTCTCATGGTGACGGGCGCACTGGCCCTTCAGATCTATGCGATTTAAAGCTCTGAGTGGCACTGCAACAGTTATGGACAGGCATGTAGTTTACCATCAGGCGTACGACTTGGTCGTCCCGTCACTCGATGTTATAAAAAAACATGCTTTTTTTATTATTATTTTAACTAGATTTTTTTCTTAGTTTGACGCCACAATTGTACGTACTTCGCGTGCCCAAAGTAAGTGAAATTCACTAACTTGCCGCTGCTACACTTCAGAAGGCGCTCGACCGTTATTGTAATAAACACGATAATGCATGTCGAAAACGCGATAATGCATAATTGTGCCATTATAAACTGCAAAAGCACCATAACTATGGATAAACGGGTATGCAGGGACGTATCCTTCCACGGGCAAGTGATTTTGTAATCAGAAGATACATAATTTATTTTAAAAACAATTATTTTGGTTTTGTATGATTTTCCAGAAAACAAATGCAACCGAGTGAATGCTTCATGTTTTGTAATACATTGCGGCGTTTACTTGGTGCAATATATTTGTAACCCTTTGTTAATGCGCCATGAATATCGAACGAACGCACATTTGTATAACGCATTCAGTTTCGTGGTACGGCCGCTTGTACATTTATTTGGCCAAATTTAACATTTAGCGATGTATACGTTAGGCAACACTGTTCTCGATTCTGATCGATTTTGAAAACAAAGGGACGAAAATTATTGTGATCTTAGCAATATTATAAACATATTCTATAAATCTTTTGTCATAACGTTTCGTTTTTTTTTCAGTTATGTTGTATATATTATCAGTAGTATCTGTAATTTCGGTAATTTTTGCAGCACATTGCCTCGAATGTCCGAATATAATGAGCAAATAATTGCATACATCGCCGGATATGTAGTACGAATAATACAAAAAATATATAATGCAAAGAATTAACAGTGCGCTGTCTTTACAAAAATCTGGAGTTGGTCATACGTATGAGTTCGTTGCTTTCGAGGACGAAGGTGGTCTAGTTTATTCCACCTAAGATGCTATACAAATATGCAGAGTAGCAGAGTTATAAATCCGAGAAATAATAAACAAATCATAAAAATTTAATACAAGGCCATCATTAAGTAAACCTCTTCTGATTAATAAGATTTTACCATATTTTGTCAGAAGTAACATTTTCATTTGTCGTGCCATTCATCAATTTGATCAATTACCAACAGAAAACCATCTAGTAAAATTAATCAAGGCAGTCGCACGATCATATATTGCCGTGCGTTTTCATTATTTAAATTAATCGATAAGATCTACAGTTACAAAAGGATGTTATATAATAAGCTCATTTTATTGGAAGGACAATAATTTTAATATGTGAAATCGATTAAAAATTAAAGTCTTAATTTTGTTAAGTAATCAACATTTTCTAAAAACAAGAAAAATAAAGGACTTAGTTAACTATCTTATTCTAGTATTTTTCTACTATATTAATATTACTACTACTTATAATCAATAAACACTTGAACAAAAAATATTCTATTTAGAATCTATTAATTGAATGGAATACGCGTGTTTACGAGTATTCCGTTCAATCAATCGATTTAGAGCGAGCGGAGGGAGGTTTCCAACACTAAATAGTTCTTGTGACGTCATAGTGGGTACAAAAAAGTGGCACACTTGGTTTTCATGCAAATTGCTGTACTTGCGGCGTCTATCTAGATATATGTCTGTGACTGCCCTGGACAAACTCTTTCACAAGGAGCTCTGCTATTATTAAGTACAAAAATCATTGACTTACAAATAAATGGACGACGGGTCTAATACAAAAACCACGAAAAAAATGTCCCAAGTCAACCTATTCGAAATTTAAATTGTAATGTCATCGCAGTATCGCGCTGTCAGTAGAACAAATGAAGACTAAAGCGGAGTGTCGCGCTCTGTGTACGATTTTAGCGCCTTACAAGTGCGGACACTTTTTAGCGCGGACCCGACGTCCATATAATTGTAAGTCAATGACAAAAATATAAAAATAAACGTGTATTTTTCATCTAAGGTACCAATGAAGCGTTAGAAATTCTTCTGTCTAGTTGTGGAATCTTCGTAAGGTAAACTTTTTCAGTAATCAAAATTCCGTCGGCTTAGTCCTTCGAAACAGATTATCTAATTCAGATAAAGATTTCCATTTCAATGTGACCATTATCCTATCGAAGAGCGGATCATTCTACGTAGCCACGTAAAGTGGAATATAAAATACCTGAGTTGGGCAAAAAAACGACCCTTAAACGTAATGGAGTCTGTGCGAAAAGAAAGGCGGGAATCTGAGAAAAAATTGATGGCGAGAGAGCGGTAACATTCAGAGTGTGAGGTTTCTTTGAATTTGCCACTAATTTTTGTACAATTCGTTATAAATTAGTTAATCAATATGATTTCCAAGTCATTTTATTAATGAAACAAATCCATTCAACTAAGCGATAAAAATCGGATAAAATCGGTTGAAATAAAATGGCAACACGGGAGAATGAAAGGTAGATAAATTGGGCGGTGTGGGGCCTGTGGGGCATACTGATTTTGGCGGCTGAGAATTTGAGAGATACCACGTGGTTAAAAGAATTATATTTATTATTAATATTGTGTACGTCAAGCGAGTTTTCGTCGTACGGCATCCTTACAAGAGTATGGGGATTTAAGCTCAAGAGTCCTATGGAATATTGGTGTTGTTATTCTTGACGATTACAAGTGAGGGGTATTGTTTCAAATTTCTACTATTACTAGACTTATAGTGGTTTATTATATATTATCATTATACAGGGTTGTTTGTAAAATACTAACCACCTCGTCTAGTATAGTCTAGACTATACGAATATTATTAACATCATAAACAATACGTAGTATCTCTACTTTGTTAGTGTGTTATTTGTAGTCATAATTTAAGAAATATGGTTTCAGCATGAAATCAAACTACACTTGTAACAAGCACAACTTTAACATGCAATTAGTTCCATCACGCCACTGCTAGATGGCATTAGTTGTACTCTGAAACGCGCTATCGTTTTGTTAACTTCAATAGTATAAGTCATCTCATATATTTTGAATTGTTAGTGCTTTCTGCCGCTGTAGCATTTACATGGTACTACTTTAAGGTTTGGCACAGAACTGTGTGCTTTCACGCCAGTGAGACATACTGTTGTGTCCATAACCCTGTAAATTTTCACTTTTTGATATTAGAAAACATAAATCTTCAGTCAAATAATTAAGTACCTCTCAATTTTTCAATCTTTTTTTTTAAGACAAAATAGGACATTTCTAATATCTAATAAATATTTTCTTGAATCTAGAGTGGCTTTGTGACTTGAAGTAAATTAAGTTGCTCTTGGATTAAATATTTCAGTCTAACTAAAATACACTTTTGAGACGTTTTTTTACTATTATCAAGTAATTATTCTCTAGCGTCTATAGGGAGAGGATCGTTTTGTTGGATTTCATAAATTTGTCTTCATAAAAAGAATTTTGTCTTATTCTAAGTAATCTGTTTTTACCATGTGGTTATGTGAAGATGTTGTCATTGGTCATTATGTCCTAAACCGCCGAAACGAAACAGATAAAGGGTATTTTTCTGCTTTGGTGTAAATTGGACGTAAACGTGGGAAAAAATGGATATTACTTTTTCTGACGCTTATTAAAAACTAAGCGACAGATATGCATTGCCGAGTGATTTTTAATTAATTCCACTCATTATTACCGTAGGCATTGAACGATTCATGTTATTTTGATGGTATTGAAAAATGTGAAAACCTATAAAAATATAGCTTCTTACGGAATATATGTTCTCACAGCGATACGGCAAAAAAGGCGTTAAATGCCAGAACAAAGATCTGCAACAAGGACATGGAAATTCCCGCTGGTTCGTTCCGTGGTATAGTTAGCATAACGTCTAGCACTGTTTGTTAGAAGACGCTGGTTCGAATCCAGCCGGATCGAAGAAATTTTTTCTAAGTGGTCAATTCTGGTATTTATAATTATAACATACTAGTGGAGTAATTGAACATCATTGTGGAGAAACATCGACAACCTTAATTATAAATAAAAAAGACTTCCATAAATTAGAAGGTACATACTGTGATTTGCAGACAGAGGTTATATTTCAACTTGAAATATAGATTCAACTTGAATTACATCATTACCTGAAACAAATAACATTTAGTTTACATGAAAAAGTACAATGACTTAAATCATTTAGTTTTAATATTCAGGCTCAATTTACAGATAGCTGCGGAACGGAATGGAAGTAAAGTTTTTGTAATCATAGCATAATGAATTTCATGTCAGACGTACAAACTAGACACGTGTCAAAAAAGAGGTCACGCGTCTTTCGGAGAATTATCGTGCTGTCTCGGGAATTGCTACCGTAGCGTATTTAGCTTATAAGTTACACAATTGACGTAAAGTTTATAATGCTATGTAAAATTTCGTTACTAAAACTCTTCCATTACGCTACGCAGTAACGTAAATTGAATCTTAGAAAAATACATATAACCATTTAGTACTACTATGATAATCGGAGAGCAAGAATGTGTTTAAAAACGCCTGCTTCATGTGTTCTAAAATTGCAAAATTACCCGACATAATGCTCCTGGTAATAAGGCTTACTATTATAAACAACGACGGTAAGTGAATATCGGCCAATGTCACTCAAATCTCGAAACTCAATTTTTCTCTCAAGTTGATTCCCAACTGGATCTTACTAGCGTACTCTGGCCATCAATCGGCGAGTACGTTACGCCGTATGGCAGATCCTTTCATCACGATGGCAAACATGCCCCACACGTCATCACGGCGGCTTCTACAAGAGACGCGGGTAAGGGCAGTAACACCACAATAATAATATTTTTCATCGCACTTGCTCGTAAACGGTGTCATAATATTCAGGCAAAAGCGACCGTGCTGGCCTAAATTATGCCCACGGTCTTTTTCATTACATTATCGCGCCATGGATTTTTTAAAGTTTTTATGCTCGAAAAATCTGAACGTATATATCTCATAAACTTGAAGTATCCAAAAAAACTAAACATTTGCAATTTAACCATATTTTACTAAAATTATTTATAAATAAATTGTGTTTTGTGAAGAATGACAGAAGCGTATACATTTGCACCTTAAATATGAATTTGTGAATTTATAAAGAGGACTGTCAAGAGCAACCGGTTATTATTTGTTTCTCGTATTAATATAGAAGCCGTGGTAGCCTAATGGTTTGACTTGCTGCCTCTCAAGCAGAGGGTCGTGGGTTCGAATCCGGGCTCGCACCTCTGAGTTTCTCGGAATTTATGTGCGAAATTTAATTTTAAATTTACCATGAGCTTTTCGGTGAAGGAAAACATCGTGATGAAACCAGAACGTCGAAGAATGTTCACAACCTTCGGAAAACGTGTGAAGTCTCCAACCCGCATTAGGCCAGCGTCGACTATGGCCTAAAACCCTCGTCTGAAAAGAGACTCGTGCCCAGCAGTGAGACTTATAAAAGGGTCGATGATGACGATGGTGTATTAATATTACATATATTTATTCATGAGAAAATTACAATACTTCTTGACACAAAGCATATTTTCATAAATGTACTGTGACGCCAGTGAAAAAGATTTCCGTCTCTGAAAAACAAAACAATTTGATTCGACCTCAATTCTAATATCAGTCGAGATGAAGTTTTATTCGAAATGAAACGCCAATAGCAAACAATTTTGACAAATCTCCGACGTTACTTGATATCGAACGATATGATAGTTGGGGCCAACTCTAGTTTGTCTATGAATTAAAAGAAACTACGGTTGCGAGACGTGCGTGAGAAATAAGTTTATTGCGTTATTTTACTAATAATTACTGCTAATAGCTGTGATCAATGCCGCAATGCCGGTAGTAATATGCGGTTCCTGAACACATCATCGAGAACTTATGATATGTGTATAGATAAAACAGTGTGATGTGTCATTTGTCAGTGCCTTTCATTATATAACAGTCAGATAAACTGATGTCTAATTTTATTATGTTGAGGGATGACAAAGAATTGTATAAGGTGAGCTATACATACTAAGAATAATCATACAGCTAATTATATAATCAAAAAGATCGTCCACAGATTACTAATAATAGTTAGCCTATATGTAGATCCCATTGTTGAGCACAGCCTCCTCCCACAATGAGAGTGGTTGGGCTGAGTTCCCACGTGCGGGCGTAATCGTACTTCGAACACATAATCTTCTAGTAGCAGTAGAGCTCCTTGTAAAAGTGTTCGTCCAGGGAAGTACGGTAACCTTACCTATTTCGGCCGCCGAGCAACAGTATGAGTATTACTGAGTTCTGGTTTTAAAGGGTAGGGGCGCTCGTGAAATTACAAGCACATGGGACTTGTCAACATAAGTCTCAGAGTGGCGGTCGCAGTGGCATTAAGTGGTTTCAGCTACCGCGGCCTTTTCATAGATTAGTACAAAAATATATATTGTTTAATAAAAAAAAAAAATCGCAATTCATATAAAACACCACAATACTGATAAAGAAAATAAATAAAAATGGAAGTATATTAATTTATTTCCATTTTTAATAACATACATTTCCGCAAAGTGGGGCCTGAGTTTAAAGAAAACAAAATTAAAAACAACTAAGAATTTTTAAACGAAGTTAACACAACCTCGTTCGCGTCGAATTAATTATCTTAAAGTGAGATTGTAGGCAAACGTGAGCCTTCTTTATTTAGAAAAAAACTCGCATACCTCCCTTTCCCACTCTAAACGAAGATCATTATACAAATATCAACAAATACACGTCTCAATTCTGGAAAAGGATCTCCTTCCTCTCGACAGGGATATATATTTTTACTCATATTTTTCAATAAAATTTATAATTTTATCACAACATATTCTACAAACTTTCGACATGAATTATTCCTGATACCGTTTATTAATATCTCTCTCCCAAATACGAATTGAGTGAAGGATGAATTCAGTCACGTGTAATCGTAGGTGGCGGTACGCGTATAAATACGCCAAGATTTTATTTTATAACACACTTTTTTGTGCATTTACTATGAACTGCCTCCGTAGCATACCGCTATATAAAGCTATTGTATCCACATTTAGCTGTCAAATTCGAGTGATAAAACCGCCATTTTAAAATTTTATCACAATAGCTAACATAGTGCGCACCGTGACTTCACTTTGTTGGAGCATCGCGAGCGCCTCGACTGCAAATGAATATCGCAGTGCCAAACATGGCCGCAAGGTCACTGCTGATTTTAAAACATTTTGACAATTCTGCACAGTAATTTTATCAACGTAAAAATTGAGCGTGACAAACCAGACAAAAAGAAACAGTAAAAACAAACAAATTGATACATATAAATTATTCGAAAAAGGTGAGGAGAATATTTTCAATACAGTTCAATACACGAGAGAAATGAGAAATACATAAATAATTTAAAATTACAGGCACATGGGATTTGTCAATTTATGTCTCAAAGTGACAGGTGCAGTGGCAGTGCCCCTCAGATTTTTTTTTTATAATACCAAGTTACCCGTTATACAACCCAATGCTGGGCACGGGACAGAGAAATCTAAAGAGAGGGTTTAGGGCGGCTTTTTACCTGATCCACGACCACTACTTCGCCTAGACAAAGTCGTTGCTATCGAGTTCTTAGGTTTTCGCGATTGTTACACATAGGAAATGAAATTATTTTGAACTGCCACTGCGCCCGACACCCTGAAAAATAACTTGACAAGGGACTTCCGCCTGTAATTTCGCCAGCAGCCTTACCCTTAAAAACTGGACCACAGTAATGCTGACATTACTGATTAGCGATAGAAATAGGTAAGGATTTAAAGCTCTGAGTACCCCTGCAACTGTTACGGACAGGCGTGAAGTTTACCACCAGGCACTAGACAGGCACGTCACTTGATATTATTTAAAAATAAAATCTTCTGGGAGCTGGGAGCCGAGGAATGTTTATCCACTCGATCAGTTTGTTGGACATTTCGAATGATTTGTTGGGTAGGTATCTGTGCGTAAATTTGTATTAGTAACGTTTGGGTGAATTTGACAAACGTGCAGTGGATTCGGAGTAAACAACGCGTCGACAACAACGACTTTGTTTGAAGGCGAAGTGGCCGTCGTAGATCCGGTAATAACCCGCCCTAAACCCTGTCTTTAGATTCCTCTGTCCCGTGCCCAGCAGTGGGTTGTATAACGGGTTGATGATAATGAAAAACTTCAAACTTCGTACGTGATGTGAGTTGAGATTACTGTTGCTACGTGCCTGTTATACACAGACCTTATGCACCAGCTACTGTATCAGTGAATTTGTCGGGAGCGCTCTGTCCTCAATTTATGGCTTCCAAATTTCCAACCTCCCCTAGATAAAACTTGACTTGTTTGTTGGAATTTCTTTCTTTTCCCCGCTTTATTAAATTGTCCGTTTTCAATTTGTTATTGAGAGAATACGGTGCTTTTATTTCGTAAACAGCTTACAATAGGTTGACAAGTGTGTCTTTGGTAAATTTGTTCTTTTTTTATTGCATGGATAGCCATAAACTGTAACTTCCGATTATGTTATTTAAGGCTAAATTATTATTTAATGTAGATAAATAAAGCTCTTATTATAAAGACGAATATATGGCTCAGGGGTTGGCTTGAGGATGTCTAGTGTTTTTCATGTAAAACAAATACACGCTAGACCGCAATCTCACCTGTGTCTAAAACATGCCTATTCTTACATAGCTCATAATTGTAGTTTTCCATTAAGGCGAGATATAAAAAAAAAGCAAAGTTAGACAAATGCTTAAAAAAATTCATAAAATCTGCTGATTCGTTCTGTAGCTCAGTTGGAAGAGCAGTTGCCATACAAGCGCAGGTTTGAGTCTTATCAGATGGAAAGATTGTTTCTTAGTGTTTTTTTTGTAATAATTATAATAACCTAGTGGAGTAATTTTACAAAATAATCAAGATATTCAATAAAATGTATATTTGAATCCACAGAACAATAAATACAGTTGAGGTGCGTAGTTTGCGTGTACTTAAACTTATTCTGCCATTTTCGCTTCGTTATGGTCGTGTCAACTATCTCGCGCAAAACCTCAAAAATCTCAGAAAAGTTACTTATTACGTTATTTTTGAGTGCAAAAATGATAGTCGTACTTGTAATATTATCTATGGTTGTATTTCATAATTATCGTTAAGTCTTATTTTGTGTATTGTTAAGTTTATTTAATTCTAATACATTTTCAATTTTCTGTTTGTCGTAAAATATTACGACATATTAAATATTTTTGTTATAAGGCACAAAAACCGCAGCAATACGGTCGCTTCTTTTTTGGAGGACTAAGTAAATATCTCGAATTCTTCGTCGTTCAGCTATTAACCGCTAGATGGCAGCACATTTGTTAAAATTTCAATATAGTTGATTATTGATGGTATTTGTTAAAAATTTCTTTTTAAATTCGAAATTATGACCAATTATTGTCAAGATTTCATAGTGTTTCACATTATACTAATACGAATACTATCATAACGGTTCTGATAGTATTCGAGGCTTAATGCACTTCCATTGCTTTTTTTTCCTTTTTGAACCTCTCTAAAATTGCCAAAAATAACCGTTTCTTTGTTTTATCCAATTGATAAGAATGGTGAACATTTACTACGAATGATGAACATTTATTATGAAATAACAGTTATTTTCTAAGGGGTAGTCATAATAAAAGAAGTTCGTTTTCGTAGATAGAACTACCCCGCTCTAAGTGTAACGCAATTCGAATAACACCTGTGTTAAAATCGCTTCTAAATTACCTTTTGTAAGGTAATTTAAATCCCACGTATTGGGTGACGACTATGTGAGTAGGGACCCCAGGTATTCTAAACATGTTCACCTCGGGGTGCACCACCGGTGGGGCGTGGATAATTAATTCACCCATTACGTCACGCATAAAATACCATCGTCTTGAGAGAAAGTGCAAAAGTTAACATTCTCGGTCTGTGCAATAGTCAAATTTTCATAGTGTAGGTCGATAGTTTCATATTGAGTAAGATTTTTTTTAATATACAATTCCACGATGGAAAGTGACAGAATTAAATCGTGCAAAAAAAATCGAAGAATATCGATAAGCAGGCAATTTTATGGCGGTGTTCAATGCTCTGTAGCTTCGCCTCTAATAAAACCGAGTTACCTACAAGACTCTTGGCACGCTTCTCAACTGAATCCAATGTTGGTATTTAGCAGAATCATACCATAGGTAGCAGAAACACTCCATATATGATCGGACTTGTGTTTGGTACCGCTAAACCAACTGTTCCGGTGTGAAGTAACGCTTAAATGCTAAGCTTCCTGTACGTGTTTTGGCCATGTATTCAATCTATCTGCCAAAGCACAAACTGAACAACAGGTCCAACTAATTGCCATTTGCAGAATCGCGGCCGCGTCAATTGGTTTGGAATATTGATTTATTTGAATAAGTAAAGCGTGAAACACACTGACCCGATCTGCTGATTGAATTCATCCGACGTGAAATCCTGTTACTGCGGCAACGCCGAAGTCGAGAACGTACACCACGCTCTCTGGGAGTGCAACCTTCAGGATGTTGTTGTTACTCCCCCGTTATTATCATTTATCCCCGTTATTTGCTTTAAATTTGAATGACATCACTACTGAGGTATTTCCTTTTCAACAAAAAAGAATCATCGAAATCAGTTTACAAATGTGGGACTAATCGCGTAAGATACACACACAAAATACAGTCGAACAACTAAAACCAGAACACCACACTAAAATACGCACCCCGCCTCTTAAGAGACCCTCCTCATTAGCGTCATTCGAGCGTCAGCCAAAGCACGCACAGTCTTGCCAACGCACGCACAGCATCGACACTGCGTCCGCGCGACGTTGGCAAGACGCTGACGCTCAAAAGACGCTAGTGTGGTCTCTAAAAGTTTTCTTTTACGAGGCAGTTATGTACCATCGGTGGCCATACATGATGATATTGTCATGTATGTCCACTTCTCCGACTTTGAGACAAAGTAAATTTTCTTATAAATTTTAAAGAATCTTCAAACTTCAATATCCGACTTGCAAGCATTCACTAGATAAGAAGAATGTGAGACAAACTTATATCGGGTAAGTATATCTAAAAAAGGCATTGTCACGGAGAAGCTATTGTTATTAAACAGAGCACGATACGGGCTCGATTGCTTATCTCGAGACTTCAGCTTTATTTTCTAAAACTTGCAAATTTGTTTTATTTTATGTACTGTATTGAGAGATATATGAGATTATGTATTAGTCCTATGTTTCTTTCGGCGGTGAGAATAGTATTTAATTAGTTTTAATGAGAAAGAATAAATAAGAATCGTCGTGTATGGAGTGCTGCTGCCACCTTTGGGACGGCTCTGCTATATACCAACTATTGCCACCTTGCATTCAATAGACAAGCGTGCCAAGAACCTTAAAGGTGACTCGAAATCAGTAGAGGCGAAGCTGCAGAGCCTTAAACACCGCCGTAAAATTGCCCGCTTATCGGTATTTTACAGGATATGTCACGGAGAGTGTGCGATGGAATTCCACGATTTAACTCCGCCTTCCCCTTTCCATCATCTGGGGACTAGACGTAGACTTCGATTCCAGCCCTATGTTGTGGATATTCCAAAGATTCGCACGAAGCGTTATGCTTCCACATTTATATGGCGAACGGCTATAGAGTGGAATCTCCTGCCTGCAGACTTCTTCCCTAAACGTTGGACCTTTTCACGGCGAGAGTGAACAGGCATTATTAGGTGTGCATGCTCCATCGTCACTTTCCATCAGGTGAGATGGAGGTCAAATGCGTACTTAGGTTTGTATAAAAAAATAAACAAATAAGAATTAGTTATAACATGGTTATAAAGTATAATTATACTGTGACGAGGTATTTCAACGCTAGCCTACGTTTTAGGAGGCGAGGTGTGGGCGGCCGCCCCTCGCGTCCCGCAATCCGCGTGCTGTAAACTAATATGAATAAAATAAGAACAGATGGAGAAAATTTGACATAGATCCGACGTCGACAAGCACCTGATGGCGACTAACGGGGCATCGGGTGGGGCGGCGTGTCGTAAAACCACTGGGCAATTTGCAAATTTTTGGATAAATGTGAATTTAATAACTAATAGGGGCTTCAATTGAAAACCAAAATTTAGCAGGTTCTCTGTAGTGTTTAAAGAGAAATACCTCCATATAAAAATTATTCTTTTCAAATTCAAACTCAAGATATTCATTTCAAATAACAAAGATGCATTATTGTTTGAAGTAGTAAAATAAACTTATAAGCTATTATTAGTAGGAATATTATATAACATATTACATAATTAATTAAGATCTAAAATGTCATGTACTTACGAGGCATCTCGTGCGGAATCGTTGTCCATACGAAATGCCTCAGTACAGGCGTTCTGTGGTCCTCTGCTACAACCTTCAGGATGTTGTTACTCCCCCGTTATTATCAATTATCCCCGTTATTTGCAATGGTAGATTATTTTATTCTTAAATAATTCGTTTAGAAATATTTGTATAGCCTACATCTATTCCCCTCGTGATTTTATGTGTAATTTGTGGTTGTCTATGTGTGTGTCCATGGCAACCGCGATACAGGGTTTCCCTTGTGTTGAGTGTGTGCGTTATTATTGTTATTTAGCAAAACAGTTTTCCTAAAACGGTGACTCGCCTTAACACTTTCAACTTTTAACATCGATTTAGTACAGCCGTAATCAACTTTCGATGAGAAAAAAATTACAATTCAACAAAATGCATTAGGTAGGTTTTTGATTTTGTTACAAAGCAGAAACAACTGAATTTTTAAACTGTAACAAAGAAGTCGTGGCAGCATTATTGTTTGGCCTATCGCCTTTCAAGCAGAGCCGTGGGTTGGAATCCGGACTTGCACCTCTGAGTTTCTCGGAATTAATATGCGATATTTAATTTGAAATTTACTATAAGCTTATCAGTGAAAATATAAAAGTAAAATAAAGGACCAAGCTTTTGAAAAAAATTCCGCGTTATTTTTGGTATTTTAATAGTGTTTCCGTAATTGCGCTAATGTGTGAATAAAACCCGAATAAAGCATTGTAACAATACATTAAAAAAAAACGAAGACTTCAATAACAAAACTTGTTTTTTTTTTACAAACTATTACGACTTATTAGGGCGCGTTCAAATTAGCCAGTCTTTAAAACCTAAAACGACAACATAAACCCTATTGGATTTTACCGTACGTCGTTTCGCAATTCTTAAATAAAATGTTATTTATTATTATATATTATATACTATTTTTGTACAATATCTTTTTATCATAATTTTCTTAAGAATTTCCACGTGCAATTGAGAATAATGAACTTGTCCACGCAGCGGCATGAGTATGCCGCTTAACTACTTATGTAGGAAGCTATCGAATTCAACAAAATAACGAATTCCGTTAACGATATTTCAATTATTAAATATAGATAAATAAAACCATAACTAAGAGCTTCCACAGCCCAGTCAGATAACCGTCAACACACAAGCCTAGCACGATTACAAAAAACAAATATTGAATGGTCATAATCATGACAGCGACTACTATACATTCGTGACACAAACTGCCAAAAATGTGAGCAAAAAATAAACTCCTTTCCCTCAAAACCACTCGCAGTATACGTATAAATAAACCGTAGAGAATGAACGCGGTTCACCGACCGATAATTAGGTGAAAGTTGGCATTGTGATGTTTCGCGATCAGTTGCGCAATGTGTACGCGCAACCGGCTTGTCTGTCCTTTTGTGAAGTTCAATGAGGTGTACGGTGTAGACAGAGTTATCAGTAACTTAATAGTTGCCACGACTATTTTAGATGACGCTCCTTTTGTGACACTGGCTTTATTTCAGAATTAATTTTTTTACAAACATATTAAAGTCTTTAAAAATGTATATTGTATACATTGCCTTACAAATAAATGGACGACGGGTCTAATACAAAAACCACGAAAAAAATGTCCCAAGTCAACCTATTTAAACGTAGTGACATGTAAAGGAATATGAAAAAGCTAAAACGTTGAATTTAAATTGTAATGTCATCGCAGTACTGTCTAATTTTGCTTGCTTTGTTGTCAGTCGAACAAGCGAAGACTAAAGCGTGAATGACGCTCTGTATACGATTTTAACGCCCTATAAGTTCGAACACTTTTTAGCGCGAACCCGACGTCCATATAATTGTAAGTCAATGATTGTATACAATGTATTTGTTATATTTAGTTCAGTTGATATTAAAAAAAATCATTGGTACATGTAAAGCACCTATTTAATACTTACAGTGGTTTTCTTATAAAATTTCGAGGTAAGTTTGTGTTCTTTTTCTATCGTGAAAATGTTTAGGAGTCGTGTTTTCACACCATATACTATATATTTTTTTCTATATACAACACTTTCACAGATATGCGGAATCAATCAAAGCCATTTGAGGTTGTATGGACTCTTGAATGACGATGACGAGGTCATCTCGTTGGCCCAACGGTATAAACTATGGGCCCTGGATGAGAAAGCCCCAATTGGTAGGACATGAACTTTTCTAAATTGTTTCCGGTCTAGGTGTTCTGTGAAGTACCCCAGAGTGAATTCCGTTGCTCTGGTGCTCATAGTACAGTGAATTCCCTAGTTTGAGGCCAGGCATCTCGTGTGGTGTGGTTGTCTGGCACTTTATTTATTAAGTTTATAGAAATAGACTGGTAATGACAGGCTATAAGCGATCAAAGCATGTTAAGAGCAATAAGCCTAATGTAGTCAGCCTGGTACCTATTCAAAAACTGAATTTCAGATTATGATGTTAGAATTCATTGTATACCGTCTCTTTAGATATTCAATAGCAGGATAAATAAATCTTGACTTTTTGACATAAATAACTTTATAAGTAAAGACTTCTTAAGCATGATTGATGCTCGAACTTCTCGTCAACTATGACGACACGATCGTTGTATAACAGTTCTTTTAAGACAACATTTTCTCATACAAATTAGGCTTCTGGCTTTTTATACGACAAATTGGATTGTAGGTTTCCAGCGCCAATCGATAAAATGTAAGTTTTAATATTATACATTATAAATACATTACAATCTAGCCAAATACAAGATTAATAAGTAATTTACATTTCAATTAATCTTTATTAACTCGTCTGCTCCTTGAGCAGTGCAGTTGTGGAACAGACTTCCTTTTTATTTATTTTATTTATTTGAATTTAAGAAAAGGGGGGTACAATATATTTAAATAAACATAGACCTACAAAACTGTATATACAGTTTGACTGCAGGATCGATATGAGTCTCAATTAAGCAAAAAGTTACAAACTGACACTAATGTTGTTAAAAATACTTAACACTTCATATATTCAGTCTAGTCCGTCGATCGCTTCCTTTCAAGAAAAGGTTGACAGCGCACTTTCTTTCTTATTGTATTTTTTTACATATTTATTTATACAGTTGTTATTTTTTAATGTCAGTATGGGTAAATCTGAAAACATACAAGGAAACTGTCTTAGGAACCATTAAGTCTTTTTTTAAACAATTTTGCCAGTCTTTTTTTGGTCAAGCGTGTGTTGACCATAAAAATGAATAAAATTGATCAATATTTGTTTTAATATAGATCGACTCAATTTCATGAAGAGACCATTTCATTGCATAGGACGATAAAATCGGAACAACAGAAGTTGGTCAAATTTTTAACCGATTTCAAAATGAGGAGGTTCTCAATTCGACTGTATGTGTTTTTTTGTATATGTTACGCGATAATTTGTGAACTGATTTTGATGATTCTTTGAAATTTGAAAATATTCCACCTCTAAGGGTGACAAACTAGGGAATGAATCCCGTTTCGCGCACTTTTAGGCCGATGTCAAGAACACTTGGCAAATAGATGTAATTCTACGAACTTTTGAGCTTGGTTTTTTTAGTACTCTGTACGTAGATGATTTTCTTGCAAAATAAACCACCGCTGCTTTCAAGTATTACTAGCACTACGGGCGTATATATTCGACACGAATTTAATCGCGCCCATCCCTCGCGGCCGCCGACTGTCTAAGGGTCGTATTCCAGAACTCTACTCAATGCTCAAGTCAGGATTTGAGCAGACTTGAGTATGATTTCAAGCACTGGCACAACGACCCTAATGGCAAGGACTTGAGTATGATTTTCAGTGCTCACTGCAATACTCAAGTCCTGACTTGGGTATTGAGTAGAGTTCTAGAATACGACCCTAACTGTCATGGCAAAATACGCTCTATTTATATAGCTTTTACGTTTTATCTGGCTGGAATTTGGAACACGCGGCGGCAACGCGGACTCTGCTCGGTGACCGCGCGGTTGTATTACTCAAAGGAATTTAAATGTTCTTGCCTTTTAAATAGAATTCAGATTCGCCATTAATGAACATGAATGCGTGGTAACTGGGCGGTGCGCGAAGAACTTGCGAAACGAGAAATCTTCCGCCTCGTGTAACTGGGCGCTTATTCTGTAATTACCTACCTATTGCTAACATTACAGTAAACAATAAATTGTCTTTGATACTCGTATAATGAGCTTGTCAAGATCCTCCACATTTTAATTTGGGGTCTGGCGACTACATACAAAATCATACCACAAAGAAGTTCTTTAAAATACCACACAGAAATATTGAATGTTCTTACATGACCTTTTTGCTGTATATGGCTGGCCGGGCTGACAGGCTGGCGGACACAGACTGATAGATAGTAAGCTATTAACTGATTAAGTTACTGGTCGTGAACGATGTTACCAGACAGATCTAATAATACTTTATTAGCCCCGAGGACTTAAAAAGAGTAAAACAGATGATAAACAACAATTTCCAAAAGTAGTTGGTTCTTAATGTAGGCTCCGTATTATACAACTATATAATAACGTTCAATGAAATGTGTCATTTGATAAAATTGTGTCATTTGATGAAATGTGTCATTTAATGAATGTGTCATTTAGTAAAAGTAACGCACTTGTATTTCCTCTGATGAAAAATCACAAACAGACATAGGACTGCAGTACTAGTTAATATGTTTTAATTTATTCTAATTTCCATTATTAATTAATAAATTTAACTTAATAAAAATTCATATTATTAAAATAAATAATTTGTTAAACGTTACATTAGTGTAAATTGAAATGTTTCTTTATAAAATTAAAAATAAGGTATTTAATTAATTACTTTTGTAACTATAGTGAAAACTAGGATGGTTTACATTAATATTAGACATGACTGGTTGATGACTGTACCACCTCAGTCAACCGTGACCATGGGACCTGTAAAGGGCCCGAAACATTGGTTTATTTGAAAAAACAAATATACGCGATTCTAATTCGGAAAAATAGTGTCATATCCTACGTGTAACAATCGCGAAAACCTAAGAACTCGAATAACGCACTTGTACCTAAATTTGCTTATGTTATTTTACTAGTCGCACTTACTTAATATTAAATTACAAACAAAACCTAACTTAATTTCGTAAGGTTTCTAATACCGTTTAAAACAATACATAAATAAAATTAAGTTATTATTTACTATCTAATAATAGCTGTAACAAGTAAAATAACTTAAGCAAAATTATATAGTACAAGGAACGCTACAAATGTGCCAATTTTAGTGAATGCATTGTTCACTCAAATAAATAGGTCGTTTAAATGAAGTGTAAGACATATTAAAAAACAAAGAGTCGTATAATATTATCTTTTAAAAAGCAATAAATCTCTAACCCTTCTCCAATTCAAGAGAATTCGTCCCGGTTATTGACCATCATGTTTACTGATAAACAAGTACCTACAAGAAAGAGCTCTTCAATTCGTAGTTCCGAGAAAGCGGAATCGTTTAGATGTCTTTTAAGCAAAAGAAGTTTTGTCTTTACGACGTTCATAATTTTTATGTAGGCAATATGTAGCCAAAGCTATTTAGTATAAACACACGCGGAATAAAACTACGCGGCCACGGACAGACAAAAACTATCATAAAGTTCCGATTTGAAAGTTACAACATTTCGAAAAGAAAAACAAAACGAAAAACTACAATCAGTTGATGTTCCAAGTCTATATTGCCGCAACTCATTTCTAGTCAGAAAAATAAAGAAATAAAAAGAAAAATACAGATGCAAAGAGCTTTCATAAATAACTTATTGTTTTCAAAAGACGATGAGCAAATTGAAAGTGCTGCGGCTACTACTTGTACCGTCGAGCACTGAAGTATTAGAGGAAATATTTATAGGTACAATGCAAATATCTTTCTTCATTATTCGTACACATACATAACTGACAAAAAAAAATGAAAACTTTCATAAAATAAAAACCGACCTCAAAAGTTACAGTTACAGTTACATCTCTTTACCAAGCTTTATTGAAACCGGTTACCGGAAAGGGCGCGAAATCGAATTTATCCCATATTTTGCCACCCTTAGTGGTGACATATTTTCTTCAAATTTAAATGGGCCCAATACTGAGGTACCCTCTTTCCAACAAAAAAGGAAACATCAAAATCGGTTCATAGCATACATACAAAAAAAATGCAGTCGGATTGCGATCTTCCTTCTTTTTTTGGTTAAAAACAATCTCGAAAGTCTCATTTTTCTCGTATCGACGATATTGAGAACAAATGCAAACTCAGGTTACTCAAAATCGTCTGGCACTTTGGTGGCGAAACATTGACGATATTAAGAATCATTCCTTTGACAATGACAATAATGTGCCCTGACAACCACACAAGAACAACGGAATTCACTCACACTTTGATTACTCTTACCGAAGAGCATGTATGACAGCAATGACGTATACAGACGAGGCGAAAAGTTTTTCAGGACTATAGCATGTGAAAGGAAGAACGTCTTAGTAGCAGTAGAGGTCCTCGTGAAAGAGTTTGTGCAGGGCAGTAATAACTAGAAGTAAGCAACCCTACTTATTTGTTCGAACAGGCAGTAATGTGGGCATTATTGCTATCTTTCGAAGCACTGGAACTGCTAAGGACAGGCGTGTCGCTTACCTCATAACTGTCTCCGCTATGCCATAATAATATAAAATGGAGCTTTGGTATACAACTCGTTTTTTTTTTGCATAAAAATTGCATTCTCAAGCACGGGGCCACAATAGACTATTCCATGCATACTTGAGTACACGTCGTACCATCAATAGTAAAGCGGCATAATTCGAAAAGTAAAGTTTTTGGAAAAGTGGCAAAAAAATATACGGAATAAAACTAAAATGTCGTTTTTCATAGCAATTTCGTCTGCTTGTGAACGTTCTTCGACGTACAGGTTGCATCATGATGTTTTTGAGAAGTATTTTAAATAAAACACCCGACTTCCGAAGATGCTCGTTTATTAATGGTCGGTCTTTACGACAGCGCACGCGACGCAGCGCGTTATATATGTAGGTATTGTTCATACATATCAGTTTCACTTCACCGATTATGCGTTATTTATTTATTATTATCCCGTCACTTAATTTAGTAGCAATAGAGCGCCATGTGAAAGGGTCCAGGGAAATACTGCCACCTTACCTATTTCTGCTGCCAAGCAGTAATGTTAGCATTACTGTGTTTCGATTTTGAAGGGTAAGGGTGCTGATGCACATGGGACTTGTGACCTTATGTCTCAGGGTGTCGGGCGCAATGGCAGTTCTCCTCAAATCTTTGGGATTTAAAGCTCTGTGTGGCACTGTCATGGACAGACGTGTGACTTACCATCAGGCGCACGACTTGTTCGTCCCGTCACTTGATATTATTAAAAAAACGGTATCGTAAAAAAAATATTTTCCAACTAAAAGAAGTGTTCATTATTAAGTTTTCAACGAAGTCGTCGGAATGAAGTTACAAAAATCTGAATAGAAATACCACTAACGAAATCGTAGTCTGAGAAAAGTGGAAAACTCGAGCACTCGTTAGCTCATTTTCATTTCAGTACAAGTGACTAATTGGAAAGCACGATGACGGGGCGAGAGTTAAAAATAAATTAAGTACTTTTGTTGCTTTCTGAAATTAGTGTATATATTTTTTTTAAATTTGAAACAAAGAACCCTCGGTTCAAGAGGAAATTACAATAATTTTAATTGTACATTATAATTACAACAGCGGTAACCCAAGAAGTGGGAAGACAATTGCTTTTCAGTCCAGATATTTTTGGGCGTAATGATACCATGTGACGGGACGAACATGTCTTGCGCCTGGTGGTAAGCGATACGCCTGTCCTTTGCAGTTGCAGTGTCAGTCAGAACTTTCAAGAGTCCCATGTGCTTATAATTTCACCAGTACCCTTAACTCTTCAAAACCGGAACACAGCAATGATCATAATATCAACATATACTACTATAATTTTAGTGGCAAAAGAGTTCCTTTGTAAAGAGTTCGTCCGGGGAAGTACTGCCACTTTACCTACTTCTGCCGCTAAGCAGTAATGTCCACATTACTAATGTTCCGGTTTTGAAGGGTAAGAGTGCTAGTGAAATTACAGGGACTTGTCAACTTATGTCTCAGGGTGACGGGCGCAGTGGTAGTGCCCCTCAGATCTTTGCGATTTAAAGCTCTGAGTGGCACTGCACGTGTTATGGACAGGCGTGTAGCTCACCATCAGGCGCACGACTTGTTCACCTTCCATCACTTGATATTATAAAAAAAAGTTGACTTACTTGTGTTTAGCTCACTATGATTACGTAGATTTATATCTCTTTTTTTCCTTTTTTATAGATTTGTAACTTTGTAGAAAAAGTGCTGCATTTTTCATATACAATTATAATGCTTCTATATTTACGCTGTTGTCGGTACAGTTCACCCACATGCGGCAAAGTAATTACTATCGTTCGACAAAAACATGCAGCGTATACAATCATTTTATCGTGTGCACTTCTGTGCGCGGTTGTACGCATTAGGACGATTAAAATGTGTTTGTCTGGCTGTCTAATATGTCTAGTCGTATGAGAATGGAATAAGATTAAGTTTGTTGGTAATTGTGGAATTTAATATTTATACCTTTATATTATGAAAACGTGATTCCCCAAAGTTGGTTGAGACAAGAATATTGGATAATGGAATCTATGTAAACGAGTGTGAACATTATATTTGTTACAGTAAAGCTTACTTATTTCTGCCGCTTTACAAGTGGTAAAATTACACACATGGGACTTGTCCACTTGATGTATCAGGGTGACGGGCGCAGTGGCAGTGCACTTAAAAATCTTTGCATTTTAAGGGGGCACCGAGCTTCTGGCGCTAATTGATTTTAGGTATTCTATGCGCTCCCTGTAAGTATGCATGTGGCATACGTTTTTAAAGCCGTTTAAGCCCAAGCGACACCATCCACATCAGACGGTCGTAACAGGGCTAAAGATATCAGGGGGGAAGCGTGGCGGCTCTGGCTAGCATGGGCGAACATGGGTATTATTAAAACAAATACACATTTCGAAAATGTACGCAGTAAACATTATATAAACATGTATTTTTGTTATTATTACAAAACTGATGACCTTCGGTGGAGTATTTACGCCGTATTAGGGCGCGTTCCCACTATTTTGTCACGTTTTATTATCGTCTGACGACTGTCATGTTTAGCCTGTTCCTATATCATGACTATTTGTCGTGGACGATTTTTTATCGTTGAACGACAGCCTCCTGGCCCGTCTCTGGCTACGACCCAACGCTACTGCAAAGCGAGCAGAGGGAGCAGAATACGTGGGGACACCGATAAATAAAACGTGACGACAATAGAAGCTGCGACAATCTGTCGTCACGTTTTTATCGTGACGTTTTTTTATCGTCAGACGACTGTCGTTCTGGCTGTGATGACAGTTTGTCGTTGTAACGATAAAAAATCGTGAACGACAGTTAATCGTATCGTGCTATATGTGAACAAATTTATTTAAACATACAAGCCACGACACTGTAAACTGCACGGCAATCTGTCGTCACGACATAGTGGGAACGCGCCCTTATTTGTTGTGTGTTTATTTTGTTTTTTAGAGATAAATTCGGATTTCTTCATTCTTTTCTATCGAGGAAACTACAAGTAATCGTGAAAGAAAAAATTAAATCTTTTTTTGTAATTTTTTACAAAATTACGTCATCACGGGTATAGGCGTAGTATAGTAAATCAGATCTTTGCGATTTAAGGCTCTGAGTGCCACTGCAACTTCTACGACTTGTTCGTGTGATCACTTGGTATCGTAATAAAAAATGGTCGGAGGCTAAAAACCATGCTGGAAATCAGAAATTGAAACATAGCGAACGGGTTTTGAGATCTAATGTGTTTGACATTTCCATTCGAAAGTCAGGCAAACTTTCGAGTTAGAAGGTTAGGTCCAAGTTATTTTGACGGATTAGAGGCATGCCTTTCATTTTGAAATTTTCTCTCTCTCTTAATTTGGAAGCTTTACTAACGTTAACAATTGTCGACACCAACAGTAATTTAAAAGATTAAAACAAAACATATAGGTATTTTCATAGGTGGGCAAATCTCTCTCGAAAACGACAAATTTATTATTATTAGAATTACTTTATTATAGTTCAGCCATTTCGGTTTAAGCATGGTGATTTTGACAGATTGTTTTAGAGTTGTAACATTTTATTGTTGACAAATAAAATGCATGGAACAAAATAGTAAAGACAGGAGAAAACGAAAATGGATACGGACCTCCAGTGAAAACAACGAAACTCTTCGTGATTGGCTAATTTAAAAAAAGTATCAAGGGTCTTACTATAAGAGCGAACACATTACCTAAATTTTATGCTTCACAGATGACCTATTTTATACAACGTCTTATAGATCAAGCCGTTTTCTTTTTCGGCTATAATCCAGTATAAACCTTAGAAACATGCTGATTTTTTTGAGACTGAATACTCGTAGAACAGATGGCCGATGGGGCAAAGTTCTCGTATAGCGACCGCGTACCGGAAGATGTAGTGTGGGCAGACCACCCATAAGTTGGACCAAGCAAGCGAGCAGCTTAAGACTGACCGTACGGAGATCTCTTGTGAAGACCTTCATCCAACACTGAAGACATTTTGGATAAAATGGTAATGATGCTAAGTTTTATAGGATACTTTAAAAGAGCAACGCTGTTTCTGCCTACATTTTGCGACTTGATTTTAAATAGGCCAGCTAGTGTTGAGAAATGGGTAACAGATACGTCACATACTAGTACGTATCGAGATTTTAGGTTTTTGCGATTGCTCCATTGTGAATGAAAGTAATTTATCGGATTTAAATAGCGGAAATTTATTTTTTCAAATAAATCGTTACATTGATAAAGAAAATAATAATAAAAATGCATGTTGTGAAAATATTTTGCAATTTGCATACAGCATAAACCGGAAAATGGTTTTTGATGAAATTAAGAATAATGTGGTCAATTCATTAATTTTTGTAACTGTAGTTCAGAATAGGTTCAGGTTTGCATTAATACAACTCATTTAAAACCAATACCGTCGCAATCAGCTGTGATTATTGTATCTGTAAGCCTGAAACATTAGCTTGTTTGAAAAAACAAATATACGGGATTTACATCTGTTAATAGTTCCATTTATTTATTTATATTTGGAATATTAATAGCTTCTAATGATATTGAAGTACAATTAACAAATTATTCACAGAAGAGAACCTCTACAAATTTCCTCGACTATTCTAAATATATAATACATTGACCTACCAATAAGAGTTTCATTTCAAGTCTAGATGCATTTTTGAAAGTTGCTATGATTTGAAATTGGAAGTATTCGGATTTATTGATGGACTGCTTTATTTATTATTCACCATTGGCAAGTATATAAAGAAACACTGCCTCATGTTATAGATTTGTATATAGTAGCTATGATAATCAGTAAATATGATCAAAATTTAGAAGCAGTAGAGCTTCTTGTGAAAGAGTTCGTCCAGGGTAGTACTGCCACCTTACCTATTTCTGCCGCCAAGCAGTAATGTCAGCATTACTGTGTTCCGGTTTTGAAGGTTAAGGGTGCTGGTGAAATTACAGGCACAAGGGACTTATCAACTTATGTTTTAAGGTAACGAGCGCAGTGGCAGTGCCCCTCAGATCTTTGCGAATTAAAGCTCTGAATGGCACTGCAATTGTTAAGGACAGGCGTGTAGCAAAACATCAGGCGCACGACTTGTTCGTCCCGCTACTTGATATTATTTTATATAAAAAAAACTATGTCTGTATTGGGGAATGCTCGCAAGACTGTCCTCTTAAGTAGTCCCTCATCAATCTATTATACGTCCCACTGTTGGACACGAGTCTCCTTTACAGAAAAGGTTTAGTCCATCACACGTTTTTGAGGACTTTGAACCTTCTACAGCGAAAGATTTTGTAGATGATATGATGTTGTAGACTATACTTTTTCAAATGTACGTAACTTACAAATCATTGGTATATGTCGTCACAGTGAATCATCGACCTCTCAATTTAGAAGTAACTGTGTGAGCTACCACCACCATTAAACTACTGTATCAGTTACAAAATACGATACGGCAGTTTTAGTAACACTCTTGGTAAAAAAATAACATGATATCAAACACGTATTAAAATACTAAGTATTTAAGTCAGTTACAATCTCTACAAGAGGAATGAAAAACAAACAATGGATGAGCGATTTGTTTTAGCAAAGTAAACAATACGTAAGCGCAAAATTAACTGCAATACGGTATTACGTAATTGGGTTTTGGAATCTGAACAAGGCTTTTTCAACGGATTTTGTACTTATTGTCTTTGCAAATTTTATTTAAAAGAACTACATACATTTTTGTGCTTTTGATGTTCCAGTCACGGTCACGTTAATTAATATCGACGGTTACAGAGTAAAACGAGCTAAGTGACACTTAGGTTTAAAATGATGTTAGGTTATTATGATATCAAGCGACGGAACGCACAAGACGTGCGCCTGGTAGTAAGTGACACGTCTATCCATAACAGTTGAAATACCACTTAGAATTTTAACTAAAACGATCTAATAAGCCCTGCAACTGCGCCGGTAATATAGAATCATAAAGTTGACAAGTTCCATGTGTCTGTAATTTTACCAGGACCTGTGCCCTTCAAAACCAAAACGCAATAAGCTGTTAAGAGAGTTTAGTAGTTTAATTACAAATAAAAATTTCACTCACAGGTGTCGAAAGTCGTTAAAAACCAAACACAAAAGATCTGCATCAAGCACCTAGAAAAATTCGTAAGGTTCGTTCGTCTGGTTCGTTCCATGGCTTAGTTGTATAGCATCTGTGTACGGTCTGCTAGAAGACGTCGGTTCGAATCCGGCCTGATGGAAGGAATTCTTTTTAAACTGTTCGATCTTTGTTATTAATAATTATAACAAGCTAGTGGAGCAATTCCACAAAAAAAGAATTGGATATCATGGTTGCAAAACATCAACAAATGGTGATATTCAATAAAAACTAAAAAAAATTACAAATAAAAATAAATTATAACAAGTCGTCATATGTACACATAAATGCTGCATATATTTAAGGGTAATTTAATTACACCGTATTGCAATTGCAGACGGCCTAAAGATCACAGACACATATCTTTTTATAATCTCGTTAGCTTTTCCCTTTTTTTAATACACTTCTTTGAATCAAGGGCCAGGTCCTAGTCATTGTAGACGTTAGTCTGTCCTCTGCAAGACTTTTTATTAACCTGTTTATACAACGATGCTACCACTGGTCGTTTTATTTGGTCAAAGTCACGTGTTCTCGGTCGCACTTGTCCACACTTGCCTTCTACTTTTCCTTTGATCGGGTTTTAATGAAGTCGGCATGTATAAGATGACCAATATACTTTGTCTTCGATTTTCACCTAGTTTCAGCTTACTTCACAAGTGATAGTAGGTTTTCATAGATTTTTCTCTTTGACCAGCTAATTCCTTCTATTCACCTTCAACTACACATTCTAATGCATTTCAAAAGCCTCCAAATATTTCCTGTTCTTTTGCGCCATCATCATCGTCGTCATCGTCATTGTCATTGTCATTGTCAATCTTTTATAATATGTTCTACTTCTGCTCAGAACTCAGAAGACCTCTGGTCTCTTATAAAGGAAAAGGTTCAGGCTATAATCCATCAGGAAGGTTCAATGTCGGTGGGAAGGTACAATCTTTCCAAGGGTTGTGAACCTTCTTAGACATACGGGGTTGGAGGTATCCAAAGGGATTATTCCTCCAAAGGAAGTGTACCTCAAAAGGGAGTGTACGTCAAAAGGGAATGTAGCTCCAAATATACTTCCAATCGTTCGTTCATCACGATATTTTCCTACACGTGAAGTATTCCTACCAAACATTCACAAAAGTACGTACTTAATTATGTAACTTAATAATCTCAGAACAGAGTACTAAAAAACGACGTCAAAGTCATTCATTCCAGAGTTTGCCACACTTAGAGGTGAAATATTTTTTGCAAATTTAAATGGGACCACTTCTGATTCCAAAAAAAAAAAATCATTAAAATCGGTTCACAAATGCTGGAGTTCGGGTAACATACATGCAAAAAACATACAGTCGAATTGAGAACCTTCTCCTTTATTTAAGTCGGTTAAAAAAGAGTCAGAGCTACATGCCGCTACAGAGATTTGAATCATATATCATACATACATATTATATGAATGTATTGAAGTGGCTCAACTGGTCGACGTTTGTAAGATATTATTTACGATATCAAGTTATTGCATGAATAAGTTGTGGTCGTGGTGGTAAGCGACACGCCTGTACATAACAGCTGCAGCGCTATTCAGTGCTTTAAATCGCAAAGATCTGAGGTGCACTGACACTGCGTCTATCACCCTGAAACTTTATAGTCGACAAATCCCAAGTTTCTGACGTTTCACTAGCACCCTTAAGTGTGAAACACAAAACGGAGCGGGTGCGGGTCGGGCGCTGGTCGGGTGCGGGTCGGACGCGGGTCGGGTTCGGGTCGGGCGCGGGTCGGCTCGGGACCGCGATGGGTCTAATTCCGTGTATTAATATGAACGACAACACACCGAAGGGACGGGAGCACGCGACTGCGTTAATACACGGAATTGGACCCGCCGCGGTCCCCACCCGACTTGCGCCCGACCCGGTGCTTCTACAATAGTTTAAAAAGTGGTTGGTTTAGTTTGACAACAAAAAATTACGTAAACATTTTTGCAAGAAAAGACATTCATTCAATAATACTAATAATACTTCTTATATCACTGAGTTCGCTTTCAATTGCGATATTAACATGAAAACCAAGAGAAACACAGATACTTAAATAAAAATATATATATGTTTCGTCTGTTGCCAACAGCTCTGAAAATGTAAATAAGCAGAAGGATATAGAATATTTTCAAACAAACAGTGAGTTTCAAGCGTAAAATATGCGGCCGCTCTGTTAAGAAAAACTCAAAGCGTATGGAAGAACTGACCGGGTATGTAAATGAAGACTATTTAGGGTTCCTTGTCGTTGGTTAAAACAACAATGTCAATTTTGAAAAATTATTACATTATGGAATTAAAATGAAATGCTTAAGGATTCTGAATTTCACCACCATAAACACAACTAATAAATAAATAATAAATATTAGACAACATAACATACGTTGTTATGGAAATCGGAAACCAAAGCGGTACCACAAACACCCAAACCCGATACAATAGAAAAAAGTTACTTTCTTCATTGACTCGACCCGGGATCGAAAGCGGGACTTCAAAGATAGCGACACCGTGAAATGTGCAAGCCACTTGACCAAAGTCGACAAAAACAATAAACACAGTCTGATTAAACTATTTGATGTCATTTTTTAAATACCGAACAAAAGCTTCAGTTCTATAACGAATGGTACCGGCGATGATCTGTGTTATGCAAAGTGTATCGCGAGAATATGCAATTGTGTGCTATGTTGGTATGGAGTTACCGCACTTGTCTCATTCTACTTTGCTTTACCGAAGTAAGCACATAGGTTCTTGACAAGTAGTTTCATTTGTAGCCAGAGGGCCCTGAGAGGAGCCCAGGTTTCCGTCACCAAAAGCCCTATCTAGTTCTGCCGCCAATCAGTGATAAGGTAAGGTAAGGGTGCTGGTTGAATTACAGGCACATGGGACTTGTCAACTTATGTCTCAGAGTGACAGTCGCAGTGAAAGTGCCCCTAAGATCTTTGCAATTTAAAGCTCTGTAGTAAGGTACTTTGGATGAAATCTCCTGAAACGGCAACAGCCATATAGAGTAACTTTATTCGCTCATGGTACAAGTAGAACTGAATTAATAATTCAATTTACAATATATACTTAGCTACCTACGTGGCCGAACGGTTACAATGCTGGTCTGCCACTAAGAGGTCCAGGATTCGATTCCTGGGTCAAGAAAAATATGTGTTTGGCCTACATTAATTTCTCTCGTGAGTTTGGGTGAAATTTGTGATTATCTACGTTTGTGTCCATGGCTCCCGCGATACAGGATTTCCCTAGTGCGGTACTATGAGTGTGTGCATTATAAAGAATCAATCTACTTAATATTTCCTTCAATACGCAAGTCAGTGACCTACTAAAGACGTCACGATGCTTCAACATACAACATGGTTCTCAACTGCTCTGTACTTGGATTTAAATCAAATTATCGACTCTGGAACCATATGTCCGATACGCTCTTGAGAGGTTTTTATCCCAATAGCATTTTTTGCGTTGTTGTCTAGTTTTTACGAATAGAATTTTGAAAGGATTTTCCTAATTTTTAGACTGAACTCTTTCACAAGGAGCAGTACTGCTGCAAACAGATATCCATATATCAGATATAGATTGTGTAAGATGTTTATTAATCTTCAAATGTTCAATTGCCCATAATAAAACTCCAAACCGAACCATAAAGTATAAAGTAGGACATAACAAAGGCCCTTGGGGAACACGGCGTTAAATGTCAACTTTTTAATCATCTGACCGGACGTAAACTAGTTCTAAATACCAGACCGCTGCTTGCATAAATTGAAAGTTAGTGACATTAAAAATAAACAAATATAAATTGTAATTATGTGGTATTGTGCAATCTATATATTAATTCACCTTTTAATAAGAATAACATACAACAGGCAAAACTTTTGAATAGAGATAATATTATATACTGTGTATTAAATTACAAGAATAAATAATTGCAATATAACTTTGCATGTTTCTCATCACGGTATGATTTTTGTATTCATAATATACATATTTTTATTATTATTCCAAGTTGCGGACCGAACAAGTCATACGCCTGGTGGTAAACGTCATACCTGTCCATAACAGTTGCAGTGTCGCCCAGAGCTTTCAACCACAAAGATCTGGAAGGGCAATGCCACTGATATAAATGAGTTGAAAAGTCCCACGTGCCTGTATATTCTCCAGCACCCTTACCCTTCAAAACCGAAACATAGTAAAGCTCTAATTACTAATTAGTGTCAGAAATAAGTAAGGCAATACTTCCCTGTTCGTCTAGGGACTTCCCAGTTCTTGCGCCTTTCAAAATTTGGTTCACTGCTATTGAATTATTAATAATCCTCAATTTTAAACACAATGAAGACGAAATGTTATTATAAAACAGTAATTATAAACAAAAATAAAAGTAAAAATGTCAATTATGCTCGACCTTTAACCTATAAGTCTTGCGCAGGTGCCAGTTGTTATAGTTAGCAACAGTTTTTAAACCGTTGGTTTAAACTTCAAATGTCTCGGTAACTTTAAAAAATGACCTTTTAGTTTACAATAAAATGTCTTCGTGGAATTAAGTTTCGTAGTAGACGTAATGCCTTTATAATCTATGACTAAAATTTTAAACTAAAATTGTAAAGTTGAAATGCATTTCATTGTTAACTTGTCAACTGAACGCTATAGCTTGGGCCTTTTGAGGGCGAGAGTGAATAAGCATTATATTAATAGGTGTCGATGCTACGTCGTCGACCTCATCGTCACTTTCCATCAAATAAGAGGGAAATTAAATGCGCACTACAAAAAATTATAATTGGTCTAAGTATTTGTCTATTATTCTGTCACTTGGTAGGAATCATAAAATATAACAAGCTAATTGGAAACTTGCTTGGAAAAGATGTATTAGTGCGTTTTTTCCGAATTGACTAAACATATTCTACATACAGAAATAACCTTGAGAACATTCACTGAGTCGTGACTTACTGGCGTTAACAGATTACCATATGACACCAGTCCAAGATTTGTTACACGGTCATTCTTAATCCGGTATGCCCACACTTGTAAACTGAGGTGTCCCATCAACCGTCATACATTTACGAAAACGTTCACATAATATTTCGACTTATCCGTAGAACAAAGATCTATGTGCAGGCCTACGTGTTCCTAGGACATACATTACATTTCGTTCGTTCTTCTTCGCTGTGGATGTCAGATCGACCGTTGTTCGATTTTATATTTCCGAAACGAAATAGGATATATAAATTTTTAAAACACCTTTGAATAACGTACTTATTCTCATTTCGCTATGTATTCATATCGGACTCTGTTCTTCAGTGGTCTTCAACAAAGTTTGTTTTTTGACCAAACGTTTTTACTGTTTTAAGCATAAGTACGTGGCACCGTAAGAGCATTGCGTAGGCCCAATACAAAGAAGGATGTTACAATACAGAGTATTTAGCCATTGGAAACCTAGGATGGAAAGTTTTGATGCCAATTAGCAAAGAGACCAGAGGATAAGTAAACTGGGGGTTTGCTTTCGTTCTCGTTCGAGACACTACCCGTCAATTCGTTCATTTTGATCGAGTATTACTTATTTGACACTAATTGTTTCGGACGGACAGAGAACGAGAGTACAGGGTCAGGAACTTGAACAAAGAAGACAAGAACAAGAGAAAGAAGACAAGAACAAGAGAAAGAAGACAA
>NW_020653853.1:3541963-3593431 GCF_003589595.1 Hyposmocoma kahamanoa
AAGACAAGAACAAGAGAAAGAAGACAAGAACAAGAGAAAGAAGACAAAAACAGAGAAGAAGTACCTAAACTAGAAGAAGAAAAAATACTGGTCAAGGAGAATAAACATCTATCGACACATATCCGGGACGTGCCCGGGCCGTGGGCGGGCCGTGCTCCGTCAGGGGCACAGGGGCATTGTTGCGTATATTGTGTAAGAACTCGTTCACACGTTCACACATGTCCGTGCCCGGACCGACGCCGGGACTGGACCGCAGTTCATACAAACTAGCACGCCCCGTCCACGTCACAGACACAGCCCTGATGTGCTTTATTTTGGCACAGTCCTTTATTTTGGCGTTCGCACTCAAACCAAAATCTCTCCAAATTTGAGGTTATTCAAATTGAGAACACGATTTAATGATTCAAAAAATCAATAAACCTCTAATTAGTACCTAGGAACACATTACCTTAACATTACGTGATCCGGCATGCCTACGCACTGACTCAAGCACAAAGAATATGCGCGAGCGCATCAAGGTCGTTGTACTGCGCGGTAGCAAAAAACAAGGAATTAAGTTGACAAGTTTTTTAGTTCACAATTTTTTTGTCTATACTAACGCTTATTGTATGGTATATGCAAATAAATTAATATAAATTCATTATACGGGGTGTTAAGTAATTGACTGCAAATCGTTAAACAGATTGTTTGGTAGAATTTAATAAGAGTAAAGATGAAAGACGGTCGATTACTCTGGCATATGGGAACCGATTTCGATGATTTCTTTTTTGTTAGAAAGGCAATAGTACATCAGTAGTATTCCAATCTAAATTTGAAGAAAATATTCCACCTTTAAAGGTGGCTAATTAGGAGATGAATTTGGTACACTGGATTTTACCCACTTTCTGTCATTAATATATGAAATATCAGTCTACCAATAATGCAAATTTTTGCACGAAAGTAAACATTGTCTAAAACCTCGTTCTTAGATGCTAAAGGTATCACCACACTCTTAGAATAATAACGCATAGAATGATAGTTTCATATCAAACGAACTGTCACAAGTGAGGCAAAAATCAAATTCATGTAGGCTAGTTTTAGTAGTAGGTTAATTTTCGGTTTTAGTGAATATTTATATAAAAATACAAATTGAAACGCGGTACTTCCTTGTGGAATGTGATGTTAGTATCTATTTTATGTTTATCTGACTTATTTACACTCATTTACCGCACATTTCGTCCTTTTTAACTTAAAATTCTTGATCTGTTCCCGGTGCAAGTTCACCTTGAGCACTGAAGGCCCGCCCGCTCGTGTAGGCCCATTGGGCGCGCTTCAATTTGCCTCACTTAGCGTGTGCGGACTAGGTTTCTATGCGTTATTATTCTAAGACCACACTTATCTATGTGGAATCAGTTTGTGTTGTAGTGGTGACAATATTATATTTTTGATACTGAAAACTGATACATTATTTTTGTTTCGTACTTTTTTAAATTTATTTAATCGAGATCGCGTAATAATAAAGTATAATTGACAGTACCATTTGTAAAGGCTTACTGGTAAAGGTCCTTTGCGGGGAACAAACTGCTCGCAGTTCTATAAAGGTGCAGTGTAAGTAGTTCTTATCTAATATAAGTCTTAACATAGTCTGTTTAAGCCTCGTAATCTAACAAAGCGCAACGGGGGCGAGCTGTTGTCGGCTACCAATAACGAAGTACTATTGGTAGTGAAGTGGAGACATAGCTCTTCTCCTCTCCACTTTAGCAGACAGTGGATCTGAATCAGATCGTTGGTAACAACACTTGAAAACCTTAATTTCCTTGCTTCTGCATGCTGTAGACTAAAAATATCTCAACACAACATGCTGTAATGACATTGCCGCATTCCACAGTCGTTTCGTATTGACTAATGCAAATTATCCATTAATCTGCATGTTTTTCTAAGTCTATTTTGAGACGTAAATAAGTGTAGACGATCGTAATAAAACTGAAACCTTTTAACAAGACCGTCTTGTCACCAAAATAGATAAGTTTTGTTCGAACTTTTCATCTAAAGTAAGACTTTTGACACTTGATGTCATGTAAGGGTCTTGGCTGGCTCTCAATAAAGTGAGAATCAGGGAGGATCTCTGCAAAGATCTGATATGTATTTATTTGGAGTTATTAATATTTCCTTTATGGCGGCCACTACGCATGTGCCACCGTCAGTTTTATAAGAATAATATAAAAATTATGGCGATCATCGCCAGTGTCAGTAATGGATAAAAAATTTTCAAAAAAATAACAAAAAAATCCATTCATTTGATGTTAAATGCACATAAACACACATTTGAAAATAAAATACATTCATGCTACTTTGCTAGTGAGTATTACTATATTTACGGGCATAGACATGTCAATCCTCCACCGCGATTTTTGAAGATGGATCCTTCAGCTCTACTGCCTTGGAATGGAGCATTTCGTGTACGTGACGCCGCATTCTTGTATCGCACCTTCAGAATAAAAGTGACTTAACTCAAAAATTTACAATTCAAAAATATAATTTAAATAGCTGTCATTATAAGGTTAGTTTTTTAACTGAAAGTTTTTGTTGTCATTTGACCTAACAAAAACCAAGTTTCTTTAATTTTCACTAACTTAAAGATAGAAGTTATGACCTTATCAAGATTACGCCATTTTAATTGCGAAAGAAACTCCTCTAGGTAGTAAATTAAGTCAGCATGTAAAAATGTAATGATGATTTTCAGAACGAAAACGGTTCAATTGCTAATCCGTCACGTTTTCACCAACGATGCTAGTGCAGTCTTTGCAGATTTAGATTTTACATTATATGCGGCGTTTGCCTATCGACGCGGGAGTGAATTTCAAACGTATTAAAGAAACCCTTTTAGAGAGTTTGATATTCGAGCCTTAATGAGTCAGTTCTAAAATAATAACCTAATAAACGATGATTTTTAAAATAGTTTTACAGTACAAACTCATTTTCTTAATTTTTTGAATTAAGTCACTTTCATTCCAAAGGTGCGATATATTTATAGAGTAAAACATATATTTTAATATGAAATACATTTATGTTATTTTGCTAGTGAGTATCCCTATAGTTAAAGACATAGACATGTCAAAATTAATCAAGATCCATGAAACTTTACTTTATCCAAATTTTATTTTCGCCTATATCAAAACGACAACTCTGTCACCCTTACCTTTTTAAAACCGGAACGCAGTAATGCTCGCATTACTGCTTGGCGGCGGAAATAGATAAGATGGCAATACTTCACTGGACTAAACCCTTTCACAACTCTTTCTTTTTATAAAGGTTCTAACAATTACTTTCTAAAATATTCAACTTTTGATAAAATTAAGATCAGATTTCGTAACCTATTACGAAATCGGTATTATTATTCTTCTTCAGCTATGCAATCCATGTTCGATTTGCATTAGAATTTACTTTTTAAACTAAGGAGATAGAATTGAAACTCGGTCAGTTGTGACCATGAGATCTGTAAAACGCCTAACGTTTTTGGTTTTAGGTTTGTGATGAATATCTTTAATTGTATTACCAATATGTAGCAATTTTGAGAACTTAGGAGTCGACAAAAATTAAACTGTTGTTTAATAGCAATATACGTCTCTAGAGATTTTGTTTAAATTAACAAGAAACCCTTGTGAAGTGGTATCTAGAAACTAACATCAAATGTCAAACCTCAAATTATACAATGTAGCAGCTTTGTGGGCGCAGTCCTCCAGTTACCACCTTGCGAATGTTGTGTTTGTCAATTTATACAAGTACTGTGACAGTGGTCTGGTAGAACACTAGATTTACGTATACGTTGTAACAGGTTTTAAAGTCGACGTGAGTTTGCATTTATTAAAATCACGAAAATTATAATTACAAAATTTAATGATAAAAATTAAAAGAAATCGTTGCGAGAAAACCTGCTTATCGGAGAGCTTCAATATTCTTCGAAAATGTCGTTTAGAATCAGTAGAGCTCATTGTAAAAGAGTTCGTCCAGGGAAATGCTGCCACCTATTTCAGCGGCCAAGCCGTAATGTGAGCATTACTGCGTTCCGGTTTTGAAGGGTAAGGGTGCTAGTGAAATTACAGGCACATGGGACTTGTCAACTTATGTCTTAGGGTGACGGTGTGATTTAAAACTCTGAGGACACTCAGTGTCTGTAACAGTTGCAGTGACAACTGCAACTGTTACGGACAGGCGTGTCACTTACCAACAGGCCCGCGACTCATTCGTCCCATTACTTGGTGTCACAAAAAAACATGCGAAGCTTCTATCATATTGGCTTATTATACATACAAGCTTTTTTTAACATATAAAGTAGGAGGCAAACGAGTAGACGAACCACTTGAAGTTGGTGGTGAAGCACATCTGCAACATCAGAGGAGCTACCCATGCTTTGCCAGCCTTTAAGAGCCCTATTGACTTGCTTTTTGAAGAATCACATGTCAAAGCACAAAGAAAATACTTCAGAATGGAGACTATGTACCACACATAGCAACATACCTCTAGCAAATTCAAGGAAGGAACAAACGTACCTAATGCTCGCGTGGTCTTAGAAGACCAGGCATCAGGGATGTGTCAATGGGTTTTACTCCTTTGGTGGTGAGATGTGATGGTGGGAACGTGACGGTGGTACCAGTTGGTAAGGTTCTTCTAAGCATCCTTTCGCAATAAAACAAATTGTTATTTTTAGTGCGCGGCCGAAACTATATTTATTTTGTAAGGGTCAACTTCTTTACAACCCGTGTATGCTCTGATAAATGGTTGTGAGTTGTGAATTATGTTTGACAATAAGTCATATCACATAACAACAATGTGCGGCAAAACTGACCTTAATTAGTGGCCTCGAAGCAACTGTCACTGAATGGGACAAAAAGTGGTGGTTACCTAGTTGCTGACAATTGCCGGTTGTACGGTTAAATTGTTGGTTAGTTAACAATTGAGACCTAATTACGCAGTCGTTTGGTCTGGAAATGCAAAAACTTTGTCTTTCTCAATAAGAACTCAACTTTGTATCCACTGTATGTTGTTGTTACTTTGTGTGGTCAACTACAACGCCTGGCGATGCGCGTCAACACGCGTCGACTCGCGACGATGCTCGTGTTAGTGCGCCGGGATCACAATGTGGTCGGCGTCTGACGCCTCGTTGAAACAGCGCGCGTCGACGGAACAGCTCGTGTGGCGGCACCCAGTCCGTTGAAATCAACACAGTTCCGACGACGCAATGCCGACGCAACTCCCGTGTGGCATTTCCCTTAATGGTAGTTTTGACAAGACCATTTGCGAAGACAACCTCAATCTGTCGGCTTAGTATGAAGGGAAGTAGATAAAAATAGTGTACGTCGAGAACCTTTCACTACGTCTATGACGTAACAGGGATGACAGGGAAGCAAATTCTGTATTGCACCGTGTTTTATAAACCCCAATTTTGTGACAAACATGTATAGTTTCAGAGAGAAAAAAAAATTAAAATGGAGAAACATAAAAAAAAATCATATTTCAAAATATATGAAAATTATTAGCCAACAGACTTAGTCGTTCGATAAAACCATAAATGATACACATTATAAAGCAATCAGTAACGACATAGAGTCATTCGTTACAAGTTATTTGATTTTATTTTTTTCTGCCGTTTATTTTTTTACTTCAGTAATCCGCCTTATTGCTGCAAGAGTTTCACACCAAATATTGCTGAACCGTTAGCTTCTGTCCAAATACCATAAAATAAATATAAAACACTGTGTATCGTAAGTAATGATTCAAATTACTTTTAAAATTTTCATTGTCGTGACGCCAAACTTAAGGCGCGGTGACCTATTCGCTTTCGCGGTTACGGAACGAACTGCACGGACGGAGCTGGACGGATCGCAAAGATCTGGAGGGGCACTACCACTGCGCCCGCCACCCTGAGACATAAGTTGACAAGTCCCATGTGCCTGTAATTTCACCAGCAACACTTACCCTTCAAAACCGAAACAAAGTAATGCTGACATTACTGCTTGACGACAGAAATAGATAAGGTGGCAGTACTTCCCTGGACGAACTCTTTCGCAAGGTCTCTAATGCCACTAAATTTTAAGTAATAAATATACCTATCAAATTAGTAAAAAAATAAAACAATAATGGTTTCTTATATAGTTTTTTTTTATATCACTACAAAATTTTATACCCAATTTAGATATTGACTTCAATAGCATTTAGACAAGAGACAGTTAAAACCTTTGTATAACAACGTAGTTTTATATGGTGGTTATATATTTAAGTTGAAAGCGGTAAATTTCACACAGGTGGCTTTGACCGCCTGAAAGCCAATACAATCCGTAACAAGCCTTGGTCTACAGCTCAGTTCCTAAGAGCGGTAGTCTCGGTATTTGATCACACAATGGCTCGAGGCTAGTCAGATTAAAGGAATATTTCCTTGGAGTGTAAGTGGAGTGATTTCACAAAAAAATATATGAATATCACGGTAGTAAAATCATCGTCACTGCCAATAAAATAAAATATTAAATACAATAGAATAGAACTCATATATTACAATGTCACAACAAAAAAAAGACATAGAAATAAAAAAAGACAAAGCAAAAATAAAACATAAAATCAAACACATCAAATTTCAAACGGTCGACCGATTTTTTGTTATTTTATAATTAATGTCAATTTGAATATATGTCATGTGTGATGTGGCGTATATCACAGCCGAGTAAAGACTGTGAAACTGATTTTCAGTGAACCGCAAAACCACATTCAAGGTCAAAAAGAAATTTGATAGAATAATATTTTTGTTGAACACAAAACCCAAAAAGTGAAGGAACAACCGCGATAAATATCCTATGTAAATATATGTCCACTGCTCGGAGGGTGGCAGTAATATTTTGCTACGGAGAACAGTCAAAAATATACAAAATTTTGCCTTCATTCTATGGAGGTAAACAAATGGTCTTCAGAATAACATTTGTGTGCGCAGTGACTTTAATAGACGTAATGCTCATGCTCGTGAATGCAGGTAGAGATCAGGGTTGCTGCAGATGCAGTGCCGATGTCAAATATTTAAAAAAAAAGCGAATAATGTACATGAAAAAGCTTTCTACACTCCCGGACACATATTTCGAGCCACCTTGCATTTTTAATATTAAATGCCCTAAGCTTAAAAAATATGTTTCATTGATCAAAAACTATTAATGTAATTATGAAGCTGGTTTACTAAACGTCGTTTCCGTATGTCCTTGTTGAAAATTTGATTTTGTGAAACTAGGGAAAAACGAGTTTAAGTGTCACAAGTCGGAAAAAATTGTCTATTCAATAAGTTGTATTGCCTCCAAGAGCGTTGACAACGGCCGCCATGCGATTTGGCATAGAATTAATTAACGTCAATATGAAGTGCTGTGGCATGTTCTTCCATTCTTCCTCAATGGCAACTTTCAACTCCGGTAAGGTTTTCGGGGCTGGGTGTTGAGCTCGAACACGCCTCTTTAGCTCTTCCCATAAATGTTCTATTGGGTTCATATCCGGGCTTCGTGCTGGCCATTGCATGGTAGTAATACCGACGTCATGAAGGTATTCCGTGACGACTCTTGCAGTATGCGCTCTTGCGTTGTCATGCATGAGAATAAAATCTCGGCCTACAAAGCCAGCATATGGCATTACATGAATTTCGAGGCACTGGCGAATATATCTGTCGGCATTTAATGGTGGCAGCCGCGGCCCCGTCACAACCTCAAGAGCAGTTTTGCCTTCGGTGGACATTCCTGCCCAGACTGTCCATGAACCCCCGCCACAGCTGACTTTCTCTTCAATGCAACACTGCACAAAACGCTCTCCTTGTCTTCGGTAGACCTTGTTCCTTCCATCATTACCATAGACCATAATCTTAGTTTCATCAGTGAAGAGTACCTTGCTCCACTGACGTGGGGACTCCACTCCAATGCAAAGGTTCTCGTGCAAATTGGAGTCGCGCCATTCGATGAGCTCGTGTCAATTTGGGTCCGTTCACTGGCTTATGTGGAGTTAGAGGACGTTCCTTATGTCTCATTCTCACAGTTCTAGCGCTAACAGCCACTCCATGAAAGTCTCCAAGCTGTTCTTGAATCTCTACTGAAGTCAGTTGATTTCGTGAGCTCGTCGTGAAGATAAATCGATCTTGCTTTTCCGTTGTCACTCGAAATCGTGATCTTCTTTGACGGCGAACATAGCCGCCAGTCTCTAAGTACCAATAGTTATAACCTTTCAACAGCGGAATGACTGAAATGCAGTTGTGTACTTACGTTACGCTGACTAAGTCCAGACTGAAAAAGTGCCACAGATTGTGCGGCTACTTCAGGCGCAGTGTTCATAATTACTTCGAGAAATTTGGTTAAATTTAGAGGAAAAACAATGTAATACTCCTTTACTGTTAAATAAAAACAATTAAATTAAAAAAAATATTGAAATTATTTCGTTTTGACTTGCACCTTACGCTCCCTTATTTCTTTAAAAACAATGACGAATCACAACTTTTCTCCGTTTTTCAAATTTAAAACAACGACACACCATAATAACGGGGGCAGGTATGCCAGCCTTAAAACTGCATAAAAACTTTTTCTTTAAGAAAACAATATTTTTATATTCTAGGTCTTTCAAAATAAAATTTCAAGGTGGCTCGAAAGTTGTGTCCGGGAGTGTATTTTGGTATTGTAATAAAATATAAATCAATGATTTTGTGACCTTTAATCTGCTTGAAAACAATCAATCTCCCTAGCTTTAAAAACAACAGCTGAGCTGCTTTTCTGGCTTACAGTCTGTTTCTGGAAGGTTTGTAAATTATTCCAGCGTGCCTTTAAGATCATGTTACGACTCGAACATCCGCAATGAATATCAGCATCGATGAATGCCGATGCGGAAATTTTAATTTATGTAGATTATCCGCGGATGCGGGTGCTGATATTCGCAACAACCCTAATAGAGATAGATTGACTGGAACATCATTTTCGAGAGAAGCAATTACTTTTGTCTTCAGACATATACTAAGTTTAGGGTTATGAAATGTGCATCCCGGTCCATCTGCCGTCGGTACTCTATACATAAATAACGCAATGAAGACGTAGACAACGTGATCTCGAACAGTCCATAAATACCCACTCACACTTTACGTGCTATAACCGACTACGCATCAGGCAGGTAATGGCATAAATAACTGCCTACACTTAAGCCAGAAGGCCTAGCTCCGTGTAAATCAATCCGCCTACATGCAATATGGCGGCTTTCGCAGCCTGTGAACTAGATTGTTTGTTAAGGTACTAACACACACAGGTTACTGCTGAAAATAATACATATATATCATCACGCCTGACTCGCACCGGGGTAGAAAGAGACTTCCACCTGCTACGCTCCTTGTTTTTTTAAATTATATCAAGTGACGGGACGAACAAGATCGTGAGCCTGATGGTCAGCTACACGCCAGTCCATAACAGTTGCAGTGCCACTCATAGCTTCTGAGGGACACTTCTACTGCACCCGACACCCTGAGACAAGTCTCATATGCCTGTAATTTCACCAGCACCCTTACCCTTCAAAACCGGAACACAGTCATGCTGACATTACTGCTTGGCGGAAGAAATAGGTAAGATGGCAGTACTACCCTGGACGAAATCTTTCACATCGAGCTCTACTGCTGCTAAAACTTATTTCGCCTTCTCTAGCGTATACATATACATATGAAGAGACTGCCCATTTATTCTTGTTTCTTTTAACCTAACCTTTTTTAAAGACATTCTCAATCTGATTGAGATATGTACGACGAGGTCTACATCTCCCCACGCCTCCATCTACATTTGCTCTACGAATTTGCGCCGTTAATCTACCAACATTCATTTATTCTATATGACCAAACCATCGAAGCATCCCTCTCTCTATTCTAGTCATTACATCATCTTTAAAACCACGACGCTCTCTTAGGAACTCACACAGACATTATACTCGTAATTATCGAAATAGACGCCGCAAGTGCACCTACTTCGCGTGTCCAGCTTAAGCTATAAACGCTTAGTTGCCGTATCAGAACGCGCTCGGCTGTTATCGTAATTAAACGTCAGTCGAAAACAGAAAAATGCCTAATTGTGCCATTAGAAACTGCAAAAACACTGCAGCTGTGAGAAGATAAATAACCAGAGACGTTTCCTTCCACAGTTAAGTATTTTTGTAATGAGAATATGAATAATTTCTTTTAAAATCAATTATTTTAATTTTGAATGAATTGGGAGAAAACAATAATAGACAGTAATAAACATAAACAATATGCAAACAAGCGTATGTCACGTGTTTCGTAATATTTTGCTTGGTGCGTTACACTTGTAGTCCTTCTTTAGTAGGCTATGAACCTAGCGATAGGTTCGTTTAATGCATTCAGTTTCGTGATGCGGCCACTACGTCATGTTTTTGGCCAAATTTTAGGATTAGAGATGTTCACTTGATGCAACACAGTTCCCGATTCCGATCGATTTAGTAAACAAAGGGATAATTCTTAAGATCTTAGAAAATTATAATTATTAATACAAATATCGGACACTCAGAAAAAATTCCTCCGATCCGACCGGATCGAAGGGATTTTTTCTGAGTGTTTTTTCTAAGTGTTATCTTTGTAATAATAATTATAATAAACTAGTGGAGTAATTTCACAAAAAATAATTGAATATCAATTCAATAAAAATTTAATCTTAGAAAAAGTTATTAAAAAATATTCTATAAATTTTGTTGTTGTTTTTTTTAGTTTTCCGGAGCAACTGTTTTTCAAACACGCATTGTAATAGGACTTAATTGTCTTATTCTAGTATTATTTTACTACATTAATATTTCACGGCTTCTTGTCAACACGTGTTACTATAGTAATGTTGATTATACTACAATAGCTGCTGCGTCCACATCTTTGATTTAATCAACCGCTTTAGTGGCGAAGGAGGTTGCCCATCACTAAATAGATCTTTCGACGTCATCGGAGGTGCAAAAAATGTGGCACGCTTGGTTTTCATACAGATCGCGGTACTTGCGGTGTCTATTTAAATATATGACTATAGGACTCACCACATTTATTCACGAGGAATCGCACTAAGCCGGTCAGAAAAACCGTCACATCCACGGAATTAGAGCGAAAAAGACGTTGCGTGTCATTTTCGCTCTGAGATTTTTCTGGCGGCTTAATGCGATTCCGCGTCGATAAGTGTAGTAAGTCCCTTACTTACTGTTCGGCATTCTGTCTTTAAAGCTAAAACCGCACATATTGCGCAAAGCTCTCATTTCTATATCATTCACCCATTTTCGGCCACGCTCTGAAAATATTGGGCTTGTTGTACACTATTTGAACACTAAAGGGTCTTCCCGAGATCAGGCCTAAACAGAAATTCTAGAATAAAATTTGAAGTTACGAAAGCAGTCGGAGTAAAGCCATTTCGTGAGGAAATCTCATTTTCTATACAGACGAATGCAGTAACATCGAATGTACCTACAATTGGCTGAAGTGAAAGTACGAAGTCTAAAACATCTTCCTAGAAGCAATTTCATTAACAAGTTTTACTACAAAGGAAGTCCTAAAAAGACGGTAAACAATAAACTTCCTTTGTGTATATACATCTAGTGCTCTCCTCTGCTACGATAGCTGCGGCGCCACTGGTGTGTAGCGTTCCTTACATTACAACGAGCTGTTCACGAAGGCATAAAATAAACATTGTCTAGTCCAATTGCTGAGGCCTGGATGCTCGTTACACCGTAGTGTAACATTTGTTTGTTTTTTTGTGGCAATAAAGTTGACCGTTGAGTAACTGAGACCTTTAAAAAGGTGCCAGTTTTTATAAAATCACGAAAGTCTAAAAAAATCCAAGATTCTTCTAGCTTTAAATAGAAAAAATACACCGAATGCCGGCAGACGCTGCGCGGTGAACACTACAGTGTAACAAGTATAAAGATTATCTCCAAGCTCAGGGATAACGCTTAAATGCTCTGTTATTTGAAAAGACAAATCTAATGGCAGCATTACGTGGCTGAATTGCGCCATTTTGTTCCATTATGATAAATAAAAACGTGTCAAAATTAAGTTACAGCAAGTAAGATAGAACACTTCACTGAAGCAACGAAATAGCTATCCTATACTGGTCAAGTTGTTTTAACCACCTCAAGAGAAGCCAATAACCGAACCGTGAACAGCTCATATTGCTACGAAATACTTTCAGAAACACGTCCTTCAACAATAAAGTAAAAGCTTTTTAAGTAGCAGCAGAGCTCCTTGTGAAAGAGTTCGTCCAGAGAAGCTGGCAGTGCTTACCTATTTCTGCCGCCAAACAGTAATGCTCACATTACTGCATTCCGGTTTTGAACGGTAAGGGGTACCGGTGAAATTACGCCTGTAATGAGACTTGTCAACTTATGTCTCAGGGTGTCAGGCGCAGTGACAGTGGCAGATTTCTGCGATTTAAAGTTCTGAGTGGCACTGTATCTGCAATATTTTTTTTATTTATCTTGATCGGCATGTCACATGATATCATAAAAAAAATAAAGAACACGATTTCGAAGACTTTGTGCAATTTAATTACTACGAAAATATAAAGGTATAAATGAAACGTTTTTATTTTCGGTGATTTTTTAGTGTCGGTATTGCTTCTCCAATTTTATAAATCATAATACTTCTTCGGATATCATACGTTCTCCAATGATTACATTGCGGTGTAAATTACTCTCCCACTACGTCTCACGCATAGTACACAGTGCACTTTATCAAGTTGTTGTTCCATCGTTCTTTCAATGAAATATTGCCATTGTGCTTGCACTGTATTGTTCTTAAGAATTTGTTATTTAGTACCTAAACTTGGCGAGAGTTTTGTAATACCCAATGGACAAGAACAGAACGTTAAGTTTTCTACCCAAATTGCGCTACCGTAGCAGAATAAAAGCCGTCTAGCTTAAAGTTTTTAGCGTTATGATACGGCTCATAACTCCCTAGCTTGGGAGACCAGAGGGATAACATTTTTTCTTGGTTGATACTCCATTCAGGAGTATGCCTTAAGTGCCAAATCCAAACGACCAACGATGGACTCTTGACAAGTAGATGTTATTTTGCACTTTTACATAATAATTGAATACCTCTTATTTCTTTTTCTATTCAAGGCGCAATATCAAAATGTAGTGATTTACAATATTGTTTATTTTAGTTCTATTAGAAAAGGTGTTTTGCTTGTAACTTTATGCTTACTTCTTATTGTTGAAGCGTATTTGAAGTTAAATCAAACATATTTTATTAAAAACTGAGAGTAGAGACTGCAAACAAAAACATCATAAACAAGCCCCGTGATGAGACGTAAGATTTGATATTGAATTCACCTTATTTTATTTTGTAAGAGTATTTACATTAGTTTTAACTATGTTTTGATATGTGGATTTTTGTTAGTAAATCATAACCATTGACAGAAAGAAATGAAATCCTAATAGATTAAAATCTTAATAGGCTAACCCGAAACAGTACATTCATCTTTACCGTAAACATAGATGAAAAGAAAAAATATTGGCATTTTCACCTTCTATACAGAAGTAAACTACCCTAGATCATCATGCCCAGCAACATTTCCTCGTTGGTTGGAAGATTATTCATTGGTAGAAGTAGCTGCCAACCATTTGGACACCCATAGCATAGGCTATGTATAGACATAACAAATTTATTTACCAAAAATAAACTTTTATGTTTTTTGTTGTAAAAAAAATAATATTAACGTTGACAGATAAAACAATGATGACATGCATTGTTATTTGATTTTCCTCGAAACGTTTTGTAGCGTGAAAAATTGTTATTCGCGTGAGTAAAAAAAAAATAACATCAATTTTGAGAACGGGCAATATATCACGTTCGACTTCCGGTTCAGTTATAAATGATGTTTCGGGCAGAAGGTATCAATCCATACATGAAAAATCACCCTGTGCATGTTGATATTACTAGTCGTGATGAATAATAATAATAATAATCATTTCTTTTCTTCCATTCACATACAATTTAAATTTTTTTTAAGATACCAAGTAGAGGGACGAACAAGTCATGCGCCTGGTGGCAAACGACACGCCTATACATAACAGTTACAGTGCCATTCAGAGCTTTAAATCGCAAAGATTTTATGGGCACTGCCACTGCGCCTGTCACCCTGAGACCTAAGTTGACACGTGACAAGTTCCATGTAGCGCGCTTACCCGTCTAAACCGGAACGCAGTAATGCTCGCACTACTGCTTGGCGACAGAAATAGGTAAGGAGGCAGTACTTCACTGGACGAACTGCTTCACAAGGAGCTCTAGTGAAGAACAAATGCAAAATAGATGCACTTGAATTTAATGCATTTTCAAGCAGTTAATTTTACCACCCTCCCACCGCATAAAATTAATAAAATAAATGTAACCGTGGACACTCACGATACGGTTAGTTCACCAGTTGAAGTCGCTCTTAGAGCTACGGAACGAACTATGCTCGGAGTTTCTTTGAAGGACTAAGTACGGAATGAGGTTATCCAACAGATAACCAAGGTCGTCGACATACCTGGTAGAATAAGCTAGCTGAATTGGCAGTGGGCTGAACATATCTGCCGAAGAACCGATAACCGATGGGGGAAGCGAGTTCTTGATTAGAGACCACTCGGCAAACGTAGTGTAGAACGCCCTGTGGCCAGTTGGTTGGATGGAAGGTTTAATTTGTTTATTATTGTACATACTAACTATTTATTAATTATTTATTCTTCAGTAGTTTATTAGAAATGCATCACCACTTCTCAGTTTTTTGTAGCAACTAGTGGTTAACTGTATTGGTGACACAATCACTACATATTTACTGTAAAAAAATGATGATGAAAAGTAACTACAGTGAAAACTAGCACAGGAGCACCATTGAATCTGAGGACTTAACGGGAGATTGTTGCTCAAACTAAGTAACGCTGTGTCTTGCGATACAAAGTCCCCGACTCAGAATAATACTTATCAATTTGCGATGAATTACATAGTTACTGATAACGACTTAAAAAAATTGTGTGCAATAATAATAATAATAATAACGCAACACACTCTTAGCCCCGCACTAGGGAAACCCTGTACCGCGAGTGCCATGGACATACACATAGACAACCACAAATTACACCCAAACTCACGAGATAAATGAATGTAGGCCATGCATAAAATTGTATCATCAAAACGTGTTTATTTCCAGATTTTTTGTGTTTCATGGGCCATTTTTGTACAATAAATTAAACGCCAAATTGGTCACATATAATTTTTGTGTCATAAAGGTTAAGAAAATTCTCCAAGAATTCCTTCAAAACATGTCCTACTGCGATACAGAAAATTTATTAACTGTCCCAAAATAAATGTTGTCTTAATTTAAGCGTATAGGTATATGATTTGCATTGTTTTTTTATTTTTTTTATAATTTAATCATATAATACATACTACAGCATAATATATATATACATATTACAGCTATATAATTAGTACTTTTTACCTGAATTACAGGATTCTCCTAGTTCAGGTATATGAAATGAAATGAAATGAAAAAATTTATTTCAGACTACATGTCCATATAATGTTAGTAGGAACTTAAATAACTATGTTAGTAGAATGCAAAATTTTCATTTTCATTTACATGAATGGACATCCAATGTTTACGGATTGGGCTGTCCATCCTCTCTGCTATCACTCTAAGAAGACTGTTGGTACTGCCCCTCACTCTGGCCAGCAGGGAAGCCACTCTTTTCCGAATGATGGCCTGAAAACCGTCGATTCTAGTTTGTTTTATATTTTACGTTTATTCGCATAATTAGTCTTTAATTATTCATTTGTACAATAAGTTATTCAATAAATTATTTTATTATTTTATTTTATTTATATACATATTTCTATCGGCCTGGGAATCGAGCCCAGGACCTCTGCGTGGCAGTCCAGCATGGTAACGTTCGGCCACGGAGGCAGTTCAATAAGGTCGATCTCAATTTAAGAAAAAGAGTTAAAGATGCGCGCGCGCTGGCAGTGAAAAAAATCTCAATAACACAATGCGAATATTATTTATCTTCTTGAGGTGCCATGTCCTACCGGAGGTCGGCTATCATTAGGACTCTCTGTATTTTAGACACAGCTGCACGGAATAAGGATTTTGTGCTCAGATTGAACCATGTCCGGAGATTCTTAAGAAACGATGTACGCTTTCTACCATGTGGTCGCTTTCCCTGTATCTCCCCTTGCATAATTAATCGGAGTTGGTCGTGCTTAATTTTATCATTACGCATTATATGACCAAAGTTTGCGTTTTCAACTCTACTCAAGACCCCTAATTTCTTATTCACCATCTGCAATACTCTTCTAGTGGATACACGATATTTTTAAAATTAATCTGCAGATCCACATTTCAAACGCTTCTAAGCGGTTGCTTATATTTTGAGTTAAGGTCCAGGACTATAAGCCATAGAGAAGAACTGAAAACACGGAGCAGGTCGATTCAAGGATCGATTGAAGAGTATTGTTCATCATCAACCTATTTATACACCCCACAGCTGGGCACGGGTCTCCTCAGGTGAGGGCTTAGACCTTAGCCCACCACGCTAGCCCAAGGCGGGTTCATCAAGTTGTTTTCCTTCACCGAAAAACTCCTGGTTTTCAAATAAATTTTTGCACGTAAATTCCGAAAAACTCAGAGGAACCCGGATTCGAACCCAGGTCAAACCATTAGCTGTTATTAATAACCACGGCTGTTATTATTATTGCTATAATTTTGACAAGTTTTAAACGTTAAAGTTTCATTTCCAGATCGCCATTATTTATTTACGACACAATACAAAACTTCGTACAAATATTTCGACTCTTTCACAGATAATAAATAATATTAAAGAACACACATTGTATGCTGAGACCGTACACAGAAGGCACTCACAATCTATCTATTTCTTAATCAGAAAAATATTTATTATCGTATTTTCCTCGAACAAAATATGAGCTCCATATACTTAATAAATATTAAATGGCGACAAATTGTTAAAAAACGTACAGGAAAGCAACTTATTAAACGGTGCTTTTATCATCTTTACGAGCAATAGATAATAACAAAGACAACAAGAAAATGTAAGCAATAATAAAACGTAAATATCACAGTTTTTTTTATACGTATATTTTTATACCTATACAAAAGTTTGTTAGTGTAACGTTATTTAGCACGACTGAAAAAAAGAAAAGCAGATGCGAGGTAATCGGTTACGCGTCTCATCTCTCCGATGGAAAGTGACGATGAGGCCGACGATGGAGCATGCACAGCTGCAGACCTATACAATGACTATTAACTCTTGCAGACGCAAGGCGAAAAGGTTGTGAAAGTGGAAAAGGCGAATAAATGAATTTGTGGTGTGGACGTGGGTTCGTTCGCAACTCTGAATTTCTCAGAATTTATGTGCGTTAATTTAATTTGAAAGTCACAATGAGCTTTTTGGTTTTATTTTTAGTTTAAAGAAAAACATCGTGATGTATTCACGTCAAAGAAGGTTCTTGTGTACTTTCCCAGGAAAGCGTGAGAAGTCCCCAACCCGCATTGGGCCAACGTGGCGGACCATGGCCTATACCCTCGCCTACGAGGAGAGCAATGCTCAGCAGTGAGACGTATTAAAAGCGATACCTCCAATGAACACTACGCCAACTTGATTTTTATTTTGAATGAATTTATTATACCCTACTGCCAAATACAGATTTAAAAATGTCAGATGGTACAACAAAAACACAAAACATTCGATTTGGTAAAACTGTCTTGCTAAAGTCATGCAACAAAACATGTTATCGATGATGTTAGTAATACAGTTCTGAGGGACTGTTAATATTTTTTTAACCGACTTAAAAAGGAGGAGGTTCTCAATTCGACTGTACTTTTTGAATTTATTTTTATTTTATGTATTATAAGTATGTATGTATATGGTGAACCGATTTCTGATGATTCGTTTTTCGTCGGAAAAAATATCTACCTGTTAGAGTAGCAAAGCAAACTAGGGGATGAATGACTTTTGAGGTCGGTTTTTTAGTACTCTGTACTAAGATGACATGATAGCTAGTGACGGGATGATATACCGCGCGCCGGGCGGTAAGCGACACACCTGTCCATAACAGTTGCAATGCCCTCCCATACCTTCAAATCACAAACATGTGAGGGGCACTGCCACAACGCCCGCCACTCTGATACATAAGTTAACAAGCCCCATGTGCCTGTGACTTCACCAGCACCCCTCAAAACCGGAACGCAGTATGCTCACATTACTGCTTGGCGGCAGAAATAGGTAAGGTGGCAGTACTTTCGTGGACGAACTCTTTGCCCCTGTGTAATAAACTTGAGCGGTTATCTAGATAGCAGCGGTTCACGTTGTTTCTATTGTGTTGTTATTCTCGGCACTTTATCGGAAGAATCAAAGTACCTAAATGCTATTTAAAGGATCTACAACACAAAGACCAAATAAATATGCGTGCGCGCACAATCAACAACTAACAACGTTATCTAGAACACGTTTATAGCTTACATTGGGCACGCGAAGAGACTACATTTGCGGCGTCTATTTAGACATCGCACTGCTATTACAATAGTGTTGTAACTCAAAATATGTGAAATTTAATATTAAAATCATTATTGAACGTAAAATTTGATTCTCTGCACGTCAAAAAAACCGTCGTTAGAATATTGTAAGAAACAATCAAAAGATTATCTACTTAACTCAAAATAAGACTCACTTTATGTGAGCTAATTCTGGCCAAAATAATCCATATTCAAAAATATGAAATTATTTTGTCCATTTAATTTTTAAATATATTCGGGAAATGGTTTGTGTCTATAATAAACTATAACATTTACATAAAGTTTAATGATTTTTTGCGGAAAGTGAGTAATTCGTTTTTCGTCGATTCTGAGAAAGTCCACTTTTTGAGTTAATACACTATTGTATTAACAGTGCGTTATACCGTTATACCGGGGATAGGGCAAATCTGCATATAACCAAATTTTTTACAGGAGAAGGATTTAACGTTCTTTGTTACTTCAATGGTTACAACTTTTATTTTTGCGCAGTAAATATTAATTTATGTTGTCTACGGACTGTGATAACAATAGATTCCCGTAAATCACGCTAATTTAGCTGCCACGACACATATGCGGCTTTGACTTGGACACTAAATTACCGAAGTGGAAATTCATAATCAAATGTTAGTTGCGCGTAATTGCACCATCTCCGACGATATAATAATGATAATAACGCACACACTCAACATAGCCCCGCACTGGGCACACACATAGACAATCACAAATTCACCCAAACTCACGAGAGAAATGAATGTAGGCCATAGAAATATTTCTCCCGGTCCGAAAATCGAACCCGGGACCTCTACGTGGCAGTCCAATCCGGCCACGGCGGCAGTTTATATAACCACTGTTGCAATTATTAATATAATTAAAGCCACATATCGGCTCTCCTCGTGGAAAACTGGCATAAGTGAAGATACGTCAAAAATGTTTATTGCTCCATTGGATACAGAAAACTAGACCACCGAAGTCGTAAACTCCTTAATCTCAGTGGAGAGCAATCAGTGTGGGCGCCAGTTGAGGAGGTATCAGTTTCGATTCCCAGTAGGGCCAATTTGGGAAACGAGCTTTATTGAATTGGTTCTGCGAAATAGTCTCCAGTGTAATGCTCCGGAATTCATTTTTTTGCTCTGCTACTTATAATACAGGAAATTACTTATTTTGTTCTATAATTATTTCATTTAGATTCTCACCTCTCCCATGTGGCCAAAAATACGTATTCATCAACGTGAAATCGAGTTATTAGGTTTTCGCGATTGTTAGAAAATGAAACTATTTTTAACCGACTTCAAAAAAAGAGGAGGTTCTCAATTCGACTGTATGTTCTTTTGTTTTTTTTTTTGTGTGTATGTTACGCGATAACTCCGGTATTTGTGAACCGATTTTCATGATTCTTTTTTTGTTGGAAAGGGGGTACTTCCATAGTGGTTCCGTTTCATTTTGAAGAAAATCATGCACCTTTAAGGGTGGCTGTTCACGCATGAAGATTCATTTTCATAAATAGCGCCTAACATTAATTTAGGAGCAATTACTTTAATGGCTGATTTTGCTATTTCTCCAATTCAAGGCGTTTTTCTCTCAATATACTTTGAGTAGTGAGAACCGATTTTTATTATCTCCAGTGTCAAGTCTTGTATAGTGGCGAACTAGGGATATTTCAATAAAACTTATAAATAGACGTAATTCCACGTACTTATGAGGTCGGTTTTTTTAGTACTCTGTAGGTACTGAGATAATTTCATCCAAGTAGCGTATGTTAGTTTTTTCAAACTAACCAACGTTTCAGTGTCTTTACATGTCCCATTTACACAGCTGACTGAGATGGCAAAATCATCAACCAGTTAAATCTAACGTTAAAGTAATATCAACGTAATGTTACAATGAAAGTGTAAAGACGTTCTCAATGCTAGAGGTTAGTGCTTGTTATTATTTATTTTGCGTAAAAAATCTACTTTTTTTTACTTCCATGTTACATAATGGAATGTGACGATGAAGTCGACGATGGCGCATGCACTCCTAAATAATGCCTATTCAGAATAAATCTGCAGGCAGAGAATTCCACTCCATAGCCGTTCTCCATATAAACGAAACGCTTCGAACTAGTGCTTGGAATATCCACAATTACGTCTGGTCTCCCGATGGTGGAAAGGGGAAGGCGGAATTAAATCGTGTAATTTCCTCACACACTCTCTCTGTATCCTGTAAAATACCTACTTAGGCTCTCCCTTAAGTCTCTTAGGGTCGTATTCTAGAACTCTACTCAATGCTCAAGTCAGGATTTGAGTATGGTTTAAAGCACTTGAAATCATACTCAAGTCCCTGCCATTAGGGTCGTATTTCCAGTGCTTGTGTTTCCATTGCAATCCTGACTTGAGCATCGAGTAGAGTTCTAGAATACGACCCTAAAATGTGTTGGTTAGATGAAAGTAGTTTCAGATTGTCGCCTCTACCACGGCAATAACATATGTTTTTTTTTATATAAAACACTTATTTATCAAATATTATTTACTAGCTAGCTAGTTATGGACAGGCGTGTAGTTTACCATCAGGCGCACGTCTTGTTCGTCCCGTCAGTACCTGGACGAACACTTTCAACAAGCTCTACTACTGGTCACAAAACACTTTCATTGATTTCTCATAGATGGCGCTACGGCTAAAAAGTCATTAAAATCAGATACAAAGATCCGAAAAACAAGCACGTGGAATAATTTGTGAGAACCGCTGGTTCGTTCCGTGGCTTAGTTGGCATAGTGTGACACGGTTTGCTAGAGAACGTCGGTGCGAATCCAACTGGATCGTAAGAATTACTTTCTAAGTGTTTGATCTTTGTATTAATAATTGTAACTAACTAGTGGAGTAATTTCACAAAAAATAATTGAACATAACGGTGGTAAAACATCCTTACATTCTATAAAGCACTTAAGCCAACATACAAAACCAACAAACCAGTAATTATGAAAAACCATAAATACCTTAATAGGTATCGTATCATAATAGGTTCGTGTTATCTAGTACAATCGGATTAATTTATCTCTGCAGGCGAATATCAATGGTTCGATCATTTAGCACAATTTTTGTTATAAGGGTATGCTGAGGTGGTTTGGGTACATGGAGCTGATGAATGAATGTGGATCAACGAAAGAACTATATACAGCTAATGTGGAAGGAATCATTAGAAGAGGACGGCCACGAAGAACATTCTCTGATCAAATTGAAAGGGTTCTTAAAAAGGCTGGATTGAGATTAATGAATGTGAAGCAAGAGAGGTTTGTGAGGATCGTGCTAAGTGGCAATCGATAGTCTCAGCCTACCCCAGCAGCAGTAGAGCTCCTTGTGAAAGAGTTCGTCCGGGGAAGTACTACCACCTTACCTATTTCTGTCGCTAAGCAATAATGTAATCACTACTGCGTTCCGGTTTGGAAGGGTAAGGGTGCTGGTGAAATTACAGGCACATGGGACTTATTAACTTAGTCTTAGGGTCACGGGCACAGTGGCAATGCCCCTCAGATCTTTGCGATTTGAATCTCTGAGTGGCACTGTAACTGTCATGGACATGCGAATAGCTTACCAGCAGGGGCACGACTTCTTCGTCCCGTCACTTGATATAACAAATAAAAGTAAAAAAATACCCCAATGGGAATCTAAGGGCGTGAGAATATAAATGAATTTTTAAGAATTTTTTGAAGAATTTTCACTTATAATGTTAAAAAATTGGAAATATGTTTTCATCGCTCCGAAATGCGTTACGCATTACTCGGTTCGGGGGAGCGGCGAGCGGTTATGTGGGGTTCCCGGGCGGTAGCCTCGAATACCCTCTAAAACTGAGCGGTTAACTCCACCGCTATAAAAAAGCGGCACAGGATCCGCTTGCGCTTACCACTGGGCAAATGTTACTGCTATACAGCTGGGGGCCTACCATAACCTTTCCAAAAACAATCCTATTTCAATGTAAGCTTAAAGTAAGCTTGTTATAATATTACGCTATTTATAAAAATGAAACTTCATGCGTGAACAGCCACCCTCATAGGTGGATGATTATCTTCAAAATGAAATGGGACCACTATGGAAGTGCCCCCTTTCCAACAAAAAAAGAATCATGAAAATCGATTCACAAATACCAGAGTTATTGCGTAACATACATACGAAAAAAATAACATACAGTTGAATTGAGTACCTCCTCCTTTTTTAAAGTCGGTTAAAAATGACTGGAAGTACGAATTATTTCTCAATATTGTCTATTCTTTACTAAAAATAGGAAAGAAAGAACGCTATATGAACTGTATAATGACATCTCTTTCTTTTTTGATGTTCCGAATCGTGTTATCGTAGTATAATGTTATTTACATTCAGAGAATTTTAACAGCCAAAAAAAGAAAAGTATGTAATAATGAAATCTGTTAAAATTACGTTGTTCTCAAATTATTATTCCGCATTTTCATTAAGAAAAAAAAAACAAGCCGAGTCTTGATAGTCGCGTATGAATTCGGAGCTTATAGTCTAATGTCAACTGTTAGTTTCGCCAAGGAGCATATAGATGGCGCTGTCATATTTTACGAAAGAAACATCGCGTATTTTTATTTTACAAGAAATTATTTACTATGTACTATTAAATAAAAAATAAACAAAATATTGAAGAGATATATGTAAATAAATAAGTTCAACTTAACTTTTAATCATTACAAATCAATATTAGGACAATAAAACTGAAAATAATATTGTTTCCATTGCATCCGTGTAACTATTTTACGATTGCTAAATTTGACATAAGAGCAATATTACTTTAATGTCAAAGTCGCGTCATAGTACGAACTGAGTGAATGAATAGTCACAAAGCTGCCAATAAAACAAGACACAAACAATGTTTTAACATTACAAATAACTTCAGTGCAGTCCTTAATATTATTTTTTAATTGTTTACAGTAGGTGGTTAAGTTGCTATAATTATAAATACAATCAAGAATTGTAACAAGGGTTGGCAGTCATTGGCCTTATTTAAATTGTACCTAATTTAAGCTTATTTTATAATCTGTTGGCTGTTGCTACCCCAAATAAAATAAAATAAAATAAAAAAATAAAATAAAATAAACCTTACTTTAAGCGCGTTCTGGTACGAAAAGTCAATGTAAGGTTAAAGTAATGTGATTTTAAGAGGTTGTGGTAGGCCCCCAGAACAAATGTTCATCAAACATACCTAAGAACCATCCTGACTAAATTAACCTTCAAATAAAAACTTTCAGATCAGTCCATCGACTTGGAAGCTACGATGCCTTAGTTAAACAGACATACAGATTAGCGATAAGCGATTGTGAAAAAAAATATAAATATATCGAATAAAGCGATACTTGCACTATCGTACATTATAGATTTTCGATTTCGTCATCTTTACCTCAACAACTCACTCAAAATTTAAAATTGAATTAAAAAATAATATTTACTCGAATCAAAAAGTTTTGCTTTTTATTTTATTTTCTTTTATTTAAATCTTAATTTTTATTTTAGTTTATTGTATTTTAGTTCAATTTTCAGTTTTTAATGTTACTTTATTGTTGTTTATTGTATTACATTTATAAATATTGAACTGTAAACTAACATAGTACCTAAGGTTTCTGTAAAACTAACAAGTGTTGTCTTGAATAAAAAAGCTATTATTATTATGCTTTTGAATGTAAAAACATTAAAAACAATCGACCCCATTACTTATTTACTACCAGTCGATCCTATTACTAATTTATTAACAATCAATCCTATCACTATTACGATATTCGATAAACAATCAAAAATTAGTAACTATTTCGATTCACAATCGATATTTGAACAAACAATGAAGCCTAGTGACTAATTAGTAACTGATTGATATCAAGAATCGAATTATATCAATTATGTTTGTTATGGAATAATTCGATTATTTTTAATAACTATCGTCGTCTTTTTGCGTCGGGGGATAAAAATGTAAAAGGGAATAAATCCTTGTCTAAATAACCGAAAGATATAACGGTGCTTGCACCTTTATATCTTATAAACGTGATAAAAATGTACGCATATTTCGTTGCGCCAAATCGGTAATAGAAAACGCACACTGTTCTCGAGTGCCAAGAACGTATTCAGACTTTAATCTAAAATTTATTCTAAGAATTTTACCTCCAATAAATGTATTTTAGTGTAGAGTATAGAGAAAAGACAGAGCAGTATGGCTAGCACGATAAGAATCTTGATGCGAAAATAGCATTATGTCGCGAAAGAGTTTGTCCAGGGAGTACAACCTTATCTATTTCTGTGAACATTACTACGTTCCGGTTTCGAAGAGTCAGGGTGCTGGTGATATAACAGGCACATGAGACTTGTTAAATGTCTCAGGATGTCGGGCGCAAAAGACGTGCCCCTCAATTTTTTATCAGGAATCAAAAGGAAAAAATTGTATCACTATATCTCACTGATAAATATCAACTCTCGTTTGCACTGAAATACAGACAGCGCCAACAACTGACATGTGTGTACGTCTCCGTATATTCCAAAAATATTCTGTATTTATTGTAATAAAGATAATATCTCTAACAAAGGCGTGCTGTTCCATTCGGTGGTGTGGGGAAAAACAGCAAAACATCTACAAAACAAAGAGAATCAAATTGCATCGGTAATTAAATATAAATTTTATAAAATTTAAATTTGTAATTTTGCAATTTTCGTCCATTATAGTAAAGCTCAAGTTAACTGGTCGATTTGAAGTGAAACAATTGACGACACCCATTAACGACACCCGTCAATTGTTTTAAATTCGGACTGGCTAAACGGAGCGCAGTTGTCACAGTAATTATATGGCAGAATTGAGCAGAATAGTTTTCAAACAAATTAAATGAAATTTCGTCTCTGTTTTTGATTATATACTCGATGGGGGCAGGAGTATAGCTTACCATCAGACACACGAGTTGTTCGTCCCGTGACTTAGTATTATTAAAAAAAACCTCAAAAGTTACATTTATTTGCCAAGTTTTATTGACATGGATTAACGAAAGGTTGATGAAATCCAATAAATTCCGTAATTTGCCACCCTTAGAGGTGGGATATTTTATTCAAATTTGGATGGGAGTACCACTGAGGTAGGTACCCCATTTCGAATTTGTCGAAATCGGTTCACAATTGTCGGAATAATTCACACAAAAAAAAACAGACGAATTGAGAACCTTTCCCTTTTTAGTCAAATATAATAACCGTAATCGAGTTCTATAATGTGAAACCTTTTTTTTTTGACGGGGGGAAATCTTTATGGATACCCCTGAGCCCAGGGAGACTCAGAGGTTATCTGGGGACTCTCCCTCCACACTGGAAGGCCTACCCCACTAAAACCCCCCCGGGTTTCCCTCTCGCCGGTTGAGTCGGCGCCGTGGGATCAGGGAACATTCACCACGACGCCGCCCGGTTTATAATGTGAAACCTAAGGTTATGCGGACTCGAACATTTGTTTGTCAATATAACAACGGAACCAAAGAGCGTTGGCACACCACTTCCGAATCGTATCAGGGGGTCTACTCTCGATCTCCGTCCGACATCCGTCCGAAACAATTACTGTCAAATAAGTAATATTCGACAAAACAACTTTTCGTTTGGTCAAATATTGCTTATTTGACAGTAATTGTTTCGGACGGATGTCGGACGGAGATCGAGAGTAGACCCCCAGTTCCGAATCCGAGAAATGACGGTCCGAAATGTCACAAGAATCATTTTAACCGCTCACGCGATGCGCTCCTCCTACCACAGAATGGCGGCTATTTGGTTTCGCAAATTAGAAAAGCATTCAGTTTAAATACAAATTTTTATAAATAAAAATTATTATTCTGCATTGCTAAATAAATACCCTCCGTACTACCAATAAAAACATCTCAAATAAAATGCAGTAATACACCGCAAATCCTGCACTTAAAAAGCACTAATGAAATTTTTGGTGTACTTGTATAAATATGATAATATTCCGTTTGAGTGGTTCTAACGTTTACCATGAAATTACTCCTTAAAGTATAGTTTATAAACATTTATATTCAGGGTAAACTTAAAAACGCTACTTACGGTATGTTTTCAATAAATAAACACCGAAATCACCAGCCCAAACAATAACACACACGATTGTTGTGACGTATTTTGGAAGTTGTTTATTTTTTTTAAATGACAGACCCAGGCATTAAAAACTTTATAGTTTACTAGCCTAGTTACCGAAATAGCAATTAATATTAGTTCTTTTACCTGTTATAACTTCGATCTATGATAAATCGGTACAAAATCATCACCTGCACCTCTAGGTGTGGTATGCGTCTACGGCTGCATGTATCGCGTGAGCGGCTATCTCTAAGTGTACTACAAGCGATATTCGTATTTTCTCTGATTCGAAACAGACTAAGTGCTCACGCGACATCCGAAGTAGCTCCGAGTTTTCTACATTTATTTTGTCTCTGATGTGGTGCGCAAACATGATAATAGTAGGTATAACTTATTTGAATTCATGTGTCCAACAGGCCATTTAAAGAATGACAGCTAATAAACAAGAACTTTATATGAAAATACTGTATTAAATATACAAAGCAACGCGATACGCATACATGCTACCAAATGTTGTCCGTTACAGCGTGTCAGAGTGGCAGGGTACAAACAGAGCTGGGCAAAATACATGCTACGTCTTAATTGAAATACAAATTACAAAATACTTTATTAATATACCTGTCGCGACATGCGGAAACCAACAATTTACTTCCACAATACATAATCTTCAAAAAGATAGTTTTAAATTATTCAGTTTTACTAGAAAAAAACTGTTAAACCAATTAATGCAACCATACTATAGAGCACGTAGTACTGACAATTATTATTAATATTCCCATACAAGACGAATACTTTATATACCTGTGCATGTCACACGTTCACAACACAAATTAGAAAGATGGTTCATTCAAATCACAAATTCACAATGCCGTTAAAAATCTTATACTACTACTTTTTTTCTTTTTTTTTGGCTTTTGTCCCAATAAGGACAATTTTGCCAGTGTCCGGGTTGAAACTAATCTATTATAACCGCGAAAAGATTACTTTGACGTCTTTGACTTAAACCATGTAGTGTTGCCTACACACACACATACGTCACTATTGAATTCATTAACATATATCTATGCGCGTCACTTATTAGGCTGTACATTGGAAAAAAAAAGTATTTTGTTGAAATGTTTTACAACGAAAATATTTGATATATAAATTACAAAATACATTACGGTCAGATATTTTAAATACGTATTTCAATTACAAGTAATTCAAATACTGCTCAGCCCTGGGCACAAACGTATGCCTATATAAAAACCTATAAAAATAGACATTAAAATCAATTAAAGAACACTATTTTATCTTTTTTTTAATAATAACGCGCACACTCAACACGCACTAGGGAAACCCTGTGTCGCAAGTGCCATGGACACACACATAGACAACCACAAATTACACACAAACTCATAAGATAAATATATGTAGGCCATACACATATTTCTCCCGGCCTGGGAATCGAACCCAGGACCTCTGTATGGCAGTCCGGCATGGTAACCGTTCGGCCACGGAGGCAGTTAACTCTACATGCATAATTCATCATATTCAAATTTGAAACAACAAATCGGTTTGAAAGGTCTCTCATTATATTATGGAAACGATCAATTGGGGCAAGTTTTGTTTTTGGAATATGTACTCATTAATAAAAGCTTATTCTGAGTAAAATAAGGTTAGGACGCCACTCGCCGCGCGCCGTTGCGACAAAGCAGTAGTACCTAGACGCACTGCCTTATTTTTGTAAAAAATGTAACAAACCAGACGATACCTGTTTCAGCAGTCGGACATCTTTAAATAACATAAATCAGAGTAGGAAAATCTTAAAAATTATAATGAAAACTTAGCTGATTTGATTGTAGGAGCAATTCAAAATTAACAATGCAAATCCATTTTCGTCATAATTAGCAAAACGGTTATAGTAGATACTAAATATACTAAATCAGAGAGTGTATAAGGAGGTATTCTATTCTCGTTACTAACTTCTGTTACGAAGGTTCATTATCTGCTAAAGTTCAGTGGTGAGAAGCTGAATTTCAACGACCATATTTCACGATTAAACGACTTTAATATGTCAAGACTATTGGTTGCTAAAATCTTTTCTCCGCGCCGTTTTTGGCATACATTTCACCGCTATGTATTATTACAGTTTGTTACCGTTGTGTGTGTGACAGCAAGATATTTCTGTAAATAGGTAAATCGCTGCTAGAGGATTATAGCCGCTCGACCGCTCTGACAGTCGATGTGTTTTCCGCTTTATTTTATGTTTTCTGGAACTCAGTAACTGTAGACGTTATTAGTTTACGTTAAACCCTTTCAACCGACTTCAAAAAAAGGAGGAGGTACTCAATTCCACTGTATGTTTTTCTTTGTATGTTACGCAGTAACTCCGGTATTTGTGAACCGATTTTCATGATTCTTTTTTTGTTGGAAAGAGGGTACTGTAGTACAGGCAGCATAGGTTTTGTATTTAGGATTGTAAGAATAATAGAGTGTTGATGTCAAACAGACAAAGAAAGCTTTGAAATTGAATACACGTCTAAAGTTATAATTATGATATAATCGTCGTTTATATTTATAAAGTGACTCTCGCTACGCTACCCAAGCTACGTCCTATGTTATAGTACCTCCATAGTGATCCCATTTAATTTTGAAGAAAATCATCCACCTCTAAGGGTGGCTGTTCACGCATGAAGATTCATTTTTATATATGACGCGTAAGTTTTATTATAAGGAGCAATTATTTTAATGGTTGATTTTGCTATTCTCCAATTCAAGGCGTTTTTCTCTCAATATACTTTGAGTAGTGAGAACCGATTTTTATTATCTCCTGTGTCAAGTCCCGTATGGTGGCGAAGTAGAGGATGGATGAAGGAACTTGGTAATTGTATGTAATTCCACTTACTTTTGAGGTCGGTTTTTTTAATACTCTGTACTGAGATTATGAGAAAATAAGGTCATTGACACTGAAACACTGGGCTATCGTCATTTAAACTATACAAACACTGGGCTATTGTCATGTTTGCAATGGAAGTTGTTTCTTGAAAGTTATTTGCCTAAAGAACACTTAAGATAAAGGTAATGTATTAAACCTCTCGTATCAATATCGACCCTTACAACGTTAACGAACGCAATTTACAATTACGACGAAAATATATTAAAATTGTAATTTACGTCCATAAAGATAATAACATCGCGCTCTTAATGATAATTAATAACGAAATATATATTTATCTAAGTATTTAATATTTTTGTTTATAATTACATAATTTTCGTTTTGATGTGCACGTAAACCCGTTTTTGTAGTTATTGTCTCCTGTATTTAGGTCTACAGGAAGAAATTTCTGTTAGAAACTAGAAAAATCAGTAGCAGTAGAGCTTCTTGTGAAAGAGTTCGTCCAGGGTAGTACTGCCACCTTACCTATTTCTGCCGCCAAGCAGTAATGTCAGCATTACTGTGTTCCGGTTTTGAAAGTGAAATTACAGGCACATGGGATTTGTCAACTATATGTCTCAGCGGCAGTGCCCCTCAGATCTTTGCGATTTAAAGCTCTGAGTGGCACTGCAAATGTTACAGACTGGCGTGTACCTTACCATCAGGCGCACGACATATTCGTCCCGTTTCTTGATATTATATGTAACCTAACCTCCGGTTAAAAAACCGTCCTCAAAAGTCATTCATCCCCTAGTTTGCCACCCTTAGGGTGGAATATATTCTTGAAATTTACATGGGACCACATCTGAGGTACCTTCTTTCCAACAACAAGAATCATCAACATTGGTTCACAAATGGCGGAGTTATGACACACATACATACAAAAAAAAACAGACGAATTGAGGACCTCCTCTTTTTTTTGAAGTCGGTTAAAAAAGCAGTACCTTTTGTTCATGTCTTCCTTGTTACTAAATGTGTTTTAGTTTTTTCTCTACAATAAATAACAAAGAAAATCAAAATTACAAAGCGACGAAATTGTAAATGTAATTTTTCGTGAAGCAAAAAAATTAAAATATTAATTAATTAAAAAAAACCGACAAAAAACAGTGTATTCTCCAAAAAGTCTATAACCACGAATGAAGCCTCATTACTAGACTTTGTCTTTTGATTGATCGAGTGTTACCTAATTGGCAGTAATAGTTTCGGGCGAATGTCGGGTGTTTTTACTAGTAACCTCGAAGTTAATTCCTTTGGTTTGGCATTCATACCACAGAGAATTCCCAAGTTTGAGACCAGGAAACTAGAGTGGTTTTCTGGAACATCGTACGGTACTGATTATTTTAAATTCGAAATAGACATTGTTTTGCTGGGCATAGACCGCGAGACACGTCTAAATATACCGCATCTCGGGATTCTAGCAGGATCGCTTCCTGTTACTGTTTACATAAGTAGTTAAAGGAATGTTTTCTCTTTTGAAGTAACTGGTCGTATTTTAGACCGCGTGAAACTGGCGCGTGTTGGAGTGCGCGATTGCGCGGTCTTTTGCTGTATCACGCGCGTTACCCGAGCCTACGTTGTGGATGAGTTCACATCCACAACACAAGATCAGGACTGTCGTAAAACAATTAAATAGTGTACTCCTTGTCGCAAATTAATAATATCTTATGAAAAAAGTACTACTTTTTTAAACAATATTTAGATATTTTTGACAGCGACATTTTTACGTGTAATGATGACGCGTGATCGCAATAAACTGAACTATTCCTCCCACCACCGAAGAGCGAATTAGCAACGTGTGTGTATTTTGACGCTTTAAAATTGACGCTCTCAGCGAATAATGGTAGTTTTCCACCGGCGAGGCATGAAGAGGCGTGGAGAGACGAGAATTGAAATATCGCCGGCCCGTTTCCACCAAAAATTGCCATTAATAGCTCGCGCGAGCAGCTCCCGCTGTGACTCTGAAGAGTGAAGATTCAAGGCCGTTTAGTTCATCTAGCGAAAAATTATTATTAGACAATGTTAACAGAATAATTTTTTTTTAAATGTCAAATCGTACGTACCCCACAATCTCGCGATTGATATCAATAGCCATCGCGAGCTTGCGCGAAACCGCGCGGGTACTCGCGAGATTGCGCGAGTTATAAATTTATTTGGTCTATGGTTTCATGCATTCTATTTTAAATACTCTCACAATTAGGTTACAAAAGAAATAGTAAATTTGTTACGAAAGATCAAATATAATAAATTTGTTTCAATCGTAATATTAAGTAAAAATTACAGTATATAGAGTAGATAGAAACTGAAATGATGACGATAGAAATAATATACCCAAAATACTTGATGCGTAAAACGGAATATATTTATCCATAGAGATTTACACCATAGATAAACACGCTGTGTTTTCTTTTGTTTTGAGCTTTGCGTGATGTTTTTGGAATAATTGTTCAAACTTCATTTCATTGCTGTTGATTTTATGCTTTTTTGTTGACTGTTTGTTTAGTTGTTGTTGATTTTTTTATTTGTTGTGTAGTTTTTTACTACCTTAATAACATAATAATTGAATCCTTTTTATTTTGTTCATTATTTGTTCTTAAACTGTAGTATCTAAATCGATTCCCTCTTCGTTATTAACTATCTCGTATAGATATTTAAATCGATTTATTTTTCTTTCAATTTTACGTCACTAGATCTTTAAAAACTTCAAATATCAAACGTCACCGCTTAGAATAATAACGCATAGAATGATAGTTTCATATCAAACGAACTGTCACAAGTGAGGCAAAAATCTAATTCATGTAGGCTAGTTTTAGTAGTAGGTTAATTTTCGGTTTTAGTGAATATTTATATAAAAATACAAGTTGAAACGCGTTACTTCCTTGTGGAATGTGATGTTACTATCTATTTTATGTTTGTCTGACGTATTTTTACAGTCATTTACCGCAAATTTCGTCATTGTTAGCTAAAGTTCTGGAGCTGTTCGCGGTGCAAGTTGACCTTGAGCACTGAAGGCACGCCCGCTCGTGTAGGCCCTTTGGGAGCGCTTCACTTTGCCTCACTTAGCGTGTGCGGGCTAGGTTTCTATGCGTTATTATCATTGACTTACAAATAAATGGACGACGGGTCTAATACAAAAACCACGAAAAAAATGTCCCAAGTCAACCCATTCGAAATTTAAATTGTAATGTCATCGCAGTATCGCGCTGTCAGTAGAACAAATGAAGACTAAAGCGGAGTTTGGCGCTCTGTATACGATTTTAGCGCCTTACAAGTGCGGACACTTTTTAGCGCGGATCCGACGTCCATATAATTGTAAGTCAATGGTTATTATTCTAAGCGTCACCGTACCCATGATATGTGAAATGGGTTATAACATCCATCCTTTCTGTACGGTCAAAGCATCCAAGCATTCCCTTTTCTATGTCATTAATTTTCTTAAATTAAAACGCTATACATCTAACATTTTATTTGAATGAACTTGAAAATGCCTACCGCGGCCGTGCGACCATATAGCGTCATTAGGAGGAAAGCATGATGGGACGATCTAATATGACTTTAACGACCTAAGATACAAGGATCACTGTAGAGTGAACAAACCACACCACGACGCATGACGACTTTGTGGTTGGAAAGAAGAATAATTGTTTTTAACATATCGTGACCACGTTCGTGTTTTTTGTACGACAATGAACGAAAAATTATATCTAAATTTTCTTCTATATTATGAAGTTGAATAGCCGCCATGTTCATTTTTGCTGATGTCATATAACTAACTTTAAATCTAACTCGAAAAAATCTCTATTTCAGAAGGTAACCAGTAGAGCTTCTTGTGAAGCAGTTCGTCCAGGGAAGTACCTTACCTATTTCTGCCGCCAAGCAGTAATGTTAGCATTATTGCGTTCCGGTTTAGGGTTCCGGTTCCGGCAAGGGTGTTGGTGAAATTACAGGCATATGGGACTTGTCAAATTATGTCTCAGGCGCAGTGGCATCTATGATCTATGTAATTTAAAGATCTGAGTGGTTCTGCAATTTACCACCACGCCCACTAGTTGTTCGTCCCGTCTCTTGGTATCATAAAAAAAAGTACTTGAAATCGTCATATTGAACTCTACTGCACATTTGTAAGGCAGATTTCCCTGCGAAGAATGAATAAAAAACTCTAGGCGGTTGCTCTTTGTAGATAAACATTTGTACACATTTATCATTTACAATATAATATATTGTTGAGATGTTTTTGTGAAATTATTCCACTATTTTGTTATGGTTATAAACACAAATACTGAACACTTAGAAAAATTTCTTCGATTCGGGGGGACTTGAATTCACGATCATGCTGCACCGTAGCATTGCTCTTACCAACTGAGCCACAGGTCAGGTTACCGAGCCGTCTTAATTCTGCTGTTTGTTTTTGTTTCTTTGTACTTGCTTTCGGCATTCGCCGCCACTAGTGACATCTGTTGAGAGATTTTTGAAAAATCTCACCGCAGCCACCGGGTGAAGGACACTTTCCTGTATTCGATCTTTATATTAATAATTCTAGGGTCGGCGAACTAAAGCACATACGTCAAAATCCAACATCATTCATGCTAAAGCACATAAGTCAAATTCATTTGTTACTTTTGAAATTTATCGTTCTTTTCACATCTTTTAAGACTATAAACAACACAAAAAATATACAATTATATATTAACAAATTATTTAAATATTAACAATTTTTTTTTACTTCTACGTGATTTAGTCCGCCGATCCTAGAATTATAACATTTTACAATATATTTTTAAGACTTCGTAAGATCGAAACAACAAGATGCACCTTTAGTTCAAAGTTATTGTTTCGCTATAGTTTTAAACCTCGCGAATAGCAATTTTTGAATATTAACTGGAATCTTATTATTATTTTTTTTTTATTTGAAATGCAAGTCACAACAATACAAGTTCCATTAGTACTTATTGCTATGATTATTTTACACATTACAAAACGTACTAAAAAAATACAATTTAGATTAAAATAACATGTCAATTGGACGTAGTTAAGCAAAAAGGAGCCAGTCAACAAATTATCAAAAAATTTGTTATATGTATTAAACGGTTCCTAAAGTCTAACCTCTTGGATCAGCAAAAAAAATCCAACATATAAACATAAATTAATATCTCTGGAGTAACATGACGTTATAAGTTTTGAAAATAAAACAAAAGTGAGAAAGAAGAAACGTTTAAACTTCAAACTGCCATATCTCGAAAGTGAGTGAATGTGGAGTGGTTTCTTTCTGTTCAACTACGTCCAATTATCCATCATTGGTCTTAGTCGAATAAATAAAATAACAAAACAGCTTCATTTAATAACTACGTAAGTTTTTCAACACAAAACACATTTTGGTTATAATAGCATTTGTCAGTTTTAGTAATACTTTTATTTTTTTTGTAAAAGTTCTGTAATTTGTCTCATCTCGTACTCGGGTAGTTTATTATGAATTTTTATTCCATTATAATACAGACTATTCTGATACATACTTTTTTTTTTTTATGTTAACTAGTAGGCAAACGAGCAGACAAGCCACTTGATGGGAGGTGGTCATTGTCGCCCATGGACACGAGCAATACCAGAGGCATCACCCATGCGTTGCCGACTCCGGAGAACCTTGATTACACGTCTTTTGAAGAACTCCATTTTATAGCGCAAGGGGAACACTTCAGGAGGAAGGCCATTCCACATCTTACTGGTTCGGGGAAGGAACGAACGAGATGCTCGAGTGGTCGTGACGTGCCAAGCATCGAGGAAGTGGGGATGGAGTCTTCTCCTTCGGCGGGTCGTGCAGTGGTAAAAGAGTGACGGAGGCACCAACTCAAAGAGTTCGTCTGAGCACTCCCCGTTATACAGACGGTAGAACACACATAGAGAGCCAACATCTCTCCGCAAACTAAGGGGCTCTAAACGGTCTGTAAGCATAGGGTCGTCGACAATACTTAGTGTACTTAGCGGAATGCTTAATATATTCTTATATCTAGACGGTCTTAACGAAGTGGGTACAGCACTAATAAATTGTTCACTGTTTTTTCTAATAAATTTAGCCATTTCAAATATATACATAGGAAGCAGGGTTAATATTTGTAATTTTTAAAATGTTATCGACAAGATTCCATCTGTTTGATATTCGTGATGATGCGTACGTACACTTTTTCTGTAGAATAATGAGATTATTCACCTGGGTACTGTTTTCCCATAGTATCAAACCGTAATTTAGCCATGTAAACGCATACCCGTAATTATAGAAGCCTGTACATTGCCCTTTAGATGATTCTGTGACTTTGTGGAGAGGGCTCTTAAGAACAGCCGGTTTATTTTGATTTTATCTTACGGCACCACCAGGATTCACAAGAATCCATCGACATTTTTTTAAGATCGGTTATAGCATGTATGTATAAACCCATCCATGAACTTAGTAACTCGTGAAACACATTACCCTCGTTCCGAATCTATCGTATGCGAGTGAAAACAGCTACCTACCACCGCGTAATTGTCTGAGTGATAGTAAATCGCATTATAATGGCAAATAAAGAGACGTAAATAATATAACATCTTCAGCGGCGAAGAAACCTACTTACTTTTTATAGGACAGTTGTAATTTTAAATAATTTAGGACAAATGTGTTTGCTATTTGGAATACTCCCGCGCACTCTATAATTGGACAAATTATGTCGGCCTGCAACAATGATAATTTGTAGTTTTATCAAATTGCTGTGATGTGGAATACAAGTTTGAAAGTACAATGAATATTTGAGGCTCGGAGACTTTTTTTTTTCAAATTTTAACCAATTTCCATGGACCCAATTTATCATTCTACCCTCGGCAGAAATAATGGCACAAATTCAAACTTCAGAGATATAAGAAGAAAAGTGTTTAAGAAATGTAATAGATTTTTCGGAGAAAAAAATCTTAAGTTCAAGTTTTTAAGTTTGTTATCGTGAAATATTAAATAATATTTGGAAATCACTTCTTTGATATTGAATAGTTTGTTTATGTTAAAATTAAATGTATGACATATTCTATACAACATTTCAATAGTATTTTAAGTATTTTAATAAACTGCTTCTAGAAAAACATAATTTTCACTTTTAGTAGAAAAAATTATATAAGTAATAGGTAAAAATCTGATTACTGATGGCAGCTGTGTTTTACGAGCTCACTGTATATCCAACAAATATTGAGATAGAACTCTACAATACATCTATGACTCAGATATACAGAGGACAATGAAGTACATTGTCCTCGCTGATAAAACAGTTTCATTTCCAAAGTTATATCACAGCATAAAAAATATAACACATTAGGCTTTAAAATCTACAAATCAGTATTGCACACAACATTTGGATACTTGAGCGAAGTGTCGGATCACTTCATTTTGTTATCAACGTGCATACAGATGTCCGGAAATAGAGGTCTTATCTTTATCATGTACAAGTTCGGTCGTGTATGCTTTGGAACTGACCGATACCAATAATTACTTGGCAAAGAACTCAGTGAGACGAAATGGGGAGTCTAATGGACAACTTAGGGTGCCTTTAAATTGTACGCTTGTAGAAGCGCAGCTGTGCTGCAGCAGCCGCTCGACTACTAATTTTCATACAATATAATATAATTCTAGAAGCGCAGTCACGTGACACGCGCGCGCCGCTTTTGATAGCAGTCACAATTAGAGATGGGCAAGCGCCCGGGTTTCAACCAGGCGTCTTGTTAACGCCGTGTTTAAATCGGGTTAAAACCCATTAATGCCCGCTATCGAGGGCAAAAACTATTTACAACTAAATATTTGTTGTAAATCGGATTTTCTTCAAATTTAATTATATTATTACAAAATGTTTATAGCTTTCTGATCCAGACGATTCGATTTGCCTTTCTATTGAATTGGTTCGCTTGAAAATCGCATTAAAATAAATCGATATCAATAATCCTTGGATTGTATGTATTTAAATCGATTTTTATCAAAATCGAATCCTTAGTTGTGAGAGTCCAGCTGATTGTAAGGTGGGTATTGTGTGTGATTTGTCTCTTTTTCGTTTTTTCGTTTGAAATTTGTAATAAGTATGGAATTATACCAAATACCGTAATCGCCGTTTCTGCCCACGATTTTGGGCAGAAATGAAAGTCAAAATCAAATAATTATTTGCACTTGAAAACGTCATTTCTTAAGCTACTGCTCGTTCACTACGCTAACCTCCCTGAGAAGAACGAGCAAGAAACTCTAGGGATTGCTCTTTTCAAATAAACTTAAATGCTATAGAATACATTTTGAATCATATTTGGGTGGAATCTACACTCATATTGTGTTTCCATACATCTTTATCTAACTCGTGGTCTACTATTTTGTAATATAATTTTTCATTTAAAATACTTTTAATGTAAGTTTTAAACTTAGGAAATGGTAATCTTAATATATGCTCCGAAATGATTTTTCTAAAAACGTATACAGTTTCCCATAAAAGAATCGTAACCTTAGTTAAACGAAATGGTGGCACCATGAGTTTGGACTTAGTTCTAAGGTTAATATTATAAATATCTTCTTCTTAACGAAATTATGTATATTTTTACGGGCATACAAAATATTTGAGTAAATGTACTGTGATGCCACAGTCATAATATCAGTCTCTTTAAACTTTTCTTTGAGAGAAATCTGTACACAGAAACGGTACACAGAACGAATCGCTCGTTTTTGCAACACAAATATTGTTTGTATATCTGCCGCATTACCCCGTGTTATACGGACTGCGTATGCAGCAGAGCGTAATCTGCTGGCTAAGAAAGATATATGTGGAAACCATTGAAGTTTACTATCCAAGGTCACTCCCAAAAAGAGAGCTTTATTAATAAGGTCTAACTTTTCTTCATTTCTTTCTACGATTGGGCTAGTCGATTTTACATTAGGTAATTCACATGGATTAAAACCCGGCGCTCTGGGTAAATACCCGCTTAAAACCCGGACAAGGTGATTGGCTTTTTTAGCCCATTGCCAATCTCTGGTCATGGGGAAGTAAAAGCTTTTATAAGCTTTTAATTATAAGTTATAAGCTTTTAATTTAAAGCCGCCACACATACAATGAAGGCAAACAGTGCACTATGTAAAAGTGTTAAATCTATGGTTGTACATGCTACTTACATAATATTTAAAACTCCTGAATCCTAAACTAAACAATGCTTGCCTTCACTATATACGTACAACCCAGATTACATACCAAAAGTATACAATATTTATTGTAGTGTACATATGTATGTACACAAAAAGAAAATATTAAATAATTACAACTTTTATTGAAATTGGTTAACAGAAAGTGGGTGAAATCCAATAAACCGAATCCATCCCCTAATTTGTCACACTAGAGATAGAATATTCCCCTTTCAAACAAAAAAAGGAACCATCGAAATCGGTTTTCAAAATAAATGTCAGAGCAATCGCACACACAAAAAGTACAATCGAATTGAAAACCTCCTCCGTTTTTTGAAGTCGGTTAAAAAGAAATTATAACTCTCTTCTAAGTCTATCGGATACATTTCGGAGCGTGTGTTGGTGTACTTGAAAATCCGGAACACTCCAACCTTATGTCATTGATTCAACACGCATTCGCACGAAGATTTTCGCATTTGCTTAAGAGTCGATACCTCAGCTCGAAATTTTTCCCGTATTAATACGGTTCATTTTGCTTGGCTCGAGCGGCAGGGTCCGGCTTTATTTCAGAATTTGTTTATATACAAACAAAATTACAGCCATTTAAAAAATGTATATCATATAGTACACGTGTTCTGTTTATTTCAGTTGATATTTAAAAAATCATTATGTAAAGTACGTATTGAATACAGCGGTTTTCTTGTAAAATTTCGAGCAAAGTTTGTGTTTTTTTATCGATCGCGAAAATTTTTAGGACTCGTGTTTTCACACCGTGTAGTAATCAGTGAATATCCTCAATTTTACTATATATTTTTTCCAAATCGATTGATGCAACACTTGCAATGCTATGCGGAATCAACTAAAGCTATTTAAACCAATCCTTTCTGATGCGTACTGCAGAGAGAACACGCTGCCAGCGTCCGTGTCTCGCGCAAGCTATAATTTAGAGCTATTCAAAGCTAGAGTGAATAGGCATTTACCAGATAAACGTGAATCAGCCATATCGTCACTTAATATCAGGTGAAATTGTTGAAAAGCATTCCGTTGACTAAATTTGAAACCCGTGTAACTCAGTTTTTTTTGACTCTTCAAGCGCATATAGGAATAAAGCTTAAAATATCATTTGTAGACTAGATTTTTTTTCACGAATTTACAAATGGCATTAGTGATTGTAGATGAGATATTTTGCTTCATGTAGACATTATTTTAATTTTAAAAAGTAAGTAATACTGTATCCGACGACCGACCAAATAAAAATAACAAGATTGAGAATTTGCATACAAGAAAATTGCAAATGTTTATCATTCTGGTATATCTTTTCTTTTTTCATAACGCACACACTCATAGCCCTGTATCGCAGGTGCCATGGACACACACATAGACAACCACAAATTACACCCAAACTCACTAGAGAAATAAATGTAGGCCATACCAATATTTTTCCATACCCTGGAATCGAATCCGGCAGCTCAGCGTGGCAGTCCAGCATGATAACCGTTCGGCCACGGAGGCATATCTTGTCGACTATACTTGTATACCAATCGATTCTAAGACTTCGTCAGTGTGAAACATAAGGTCTGATATTAGTTTTTTGGGAACTAAATCGTGTGTATTCGTTTTTTAAATAAACTACAACTTTGGAGCCTTCACTGGGACCATTTTCTCGACTGACCATGTGATGAAGTCAGCCATGACCATGGGACATATAAAGCACTCGAAACGTTGATTGAAAACAAATAAATATACACGATATAGATCTGAAAGACTTGTACTGCAGTAATAGTTATATATTCTCTTTTCTCTCTTAATAAGTATTTTTTATAGAATGTTAACATTATGTAAAAAAAATAAACAGATTATTGTGCATGCGATGTTCTAATCTAAGTAATGGGACAATTGTATTTATGTTTTGTATAATCATGTCATTGTAATGTATATTGTATTCATTGTTGGAGAACCAAATAAATAAAAAAAACACAATTGTTTCATTTAAAATATATTTACCAAGTTTTAGGGTTTCGCTAACTTGTGTGACATTGCATAGATTAAATTATTGTGACGAGGGTTACATTACAATAGGCTAAATCTTCAGTGATGTTACAACAAAGAATAGAGGCCATTCCCTTTTTTATTACACCTGCTTAAAAAAGTTTACGTAATGCCAGTATCAATGGTCTTTGTTTCATTGAACATTTTCAAAATAGGACACCCAGTTACACTATACGTAAGCCGGGTTGTAATTTAATTCTCAGTGGTCAATAGCTACCATTTAAAATGTAAAATGCTATTATAATTAACATGTCAAATAATACTTTTCTACATTCGTTTACAAAATAGTACCAATTATGGTTTTTTGACACACACTGCAATTGACTGGTCTCACGAAATTCCCAGGAGTTGGACGTGTAACATGACCTCAATGGGCGCTACCCAGAACACCTAGAAATCAATTTGGTTTCATAAATTTGATAATAAATTGGTCATACCAGGAATTGAATCCTACAAATATAATGTCCATTAATGCTGAACAATGCAACCAAGGTCGTCGATACAAAAATACTTAAACTCCATTATGAGAAAAACATAGACATTGTTGCACAACATTATTTACCTACTTCGTCATTGTTATGACTTATGTTGTGATTCATTATTGACACCATTTTATAGTGTCATAAGTTTTGTGAAAAATACCAGATTTCTAGACACCTATTTGGGTTGACCTATGACAATTTAATAATATAGTCCTAAAAACCAGATCACTTGAATTTTTTAGAAACAAACATACATAAATTCTTAGAATAATAAAGCATAGAATGATAGTTTCATATCAAACGAACTGTCACGAGTGAGGCAAAAATCAAATTCATGTAGGCTAGTTTTAGTAGTAGGTTAATTTTCGGTTTTAGTGAATATTTATATAAAAATACAAGTTGAAACGCATTACTTCCTTGTGGAATGTGATGTTGGTATCTATTTTATGTTTGTCTGACGTATTTTTACACTCATTTACCGCACATTTCGTCATTTTTAGATAAAATTCTTGATCTGTTCGCGGTGCAAGTTGTCCTTGAGCACTGAAGGCCCGCCCGCGCGTGTGGACCCTTTTGGCGCGCTTCAATTTGCCTCACTTACCGTGTGCGGACTATGTTTCTATGCGTTATTATTCTAAGCATAAATTATTATTAAAAAGAACTTTTAAGTAAATTTTTGAATGATTAGTCAAATATCTTTAAGAGTAGGTAAATAATCAGTAGAGCTCCTTGTGAAAGAGTTCGTCCAGGGAAATACTGCCATCTTACCTATTTCTGCCGCCAAGCAGTAATGTCAGCATTACTGTGTTACGGTTTTGAAGGGTAAGGGTGCTGGTGAAATTACAGGCACATGAGACTTATCAACTTATATCTCAGGGTGGCGGGCGTAGTGACAGTGCCCCTCATATCTTTGCGATATAAAGCTCTGAGTGGCACTGCAACAGTTATGGAGCACTGTTGTGACTCTTAGGGTCTTATTCTAGAACTCTACTCAATGCTCAAGTCAGGATTGCAATTGAAACACAAGCACTGGAAATATGACCCTAACTGGCTCTCAGCAGTTACTGTTGTTATTTAATTTAGTTTAAAACTATTGATTTTTCTTTTAAATAAATAAAAAAAAGTGCAATAAATCATAAATACAATATCACTGTGTAACGTTAACCTTCTCCCTAAACAGTTAAGGTACACTTTTGATTGCAGAAGCAAACTGATGAGCGAGAAAATTATTACGTCAAAAAAATTGTACATTAGAATGAAATAGGTCACCACTGCAATAGTTAACTTCCGTGAAACTCGTATAACTCCGCAGCTCGGACTTTAGTAACATGACGATCAATTTAAAATAATAACGTATTTGGCACAAGCTACATTTGCTAACTGACTGGTCTATCGTGTGAAACTATAATCACAGTACAGAGTACTAAAAAAAACCGACCTCAAAAGTTGTTCATCCCCCAGTTTGCCACCCTTAGAGTTGGAATAACCTATTTCTGCCGCCAAGCAGTAATGTGCGCATACTGTGGTCCGGTTTCGAAGGGTCTTATGTGCCTATAATTTTGCGGCAGCAGTAGGTAAGGCAGGCAGTACTTTCCTATACGAACCCTTTCACCAAAAAGTGCAACGCATTCCAATGCAAAAAGTGTATGCATATGTACAACAGATTTGCGGTTTCTACCAGTTGCAATAAGGGCGAGAATATGTACGCGATGACGTGCACTCTACAGTATTAATCCTTTGAGGTACCGCAATGAACATTGAGCTATATTCCTATTTGTTAATTCTGTATCTGTGTGAATTGGGCTACCTAGATTACATCGACGACCACGATGGCCCGGTGACTAACAATATGGGAGACAGATGTGGAGGAGCCGTGTTCGATTCTACGTAGGACTAATTTAGAAAATGCTCTGATCTGAATAATAAAGAGCTTTATTTATCTACAATAAAATAACAACAATTTAGCCTTAAATAATATTATCTAAAGTTTTATATAGATAAAAACGTAGCTTAGTAGTTGAGCTGTTTTTCAAACTGTACCCTTTTGGTGGAACTCACTACAATTTATATTAGTATTTGTATGACGCGTCCGGATTAGGGGGTCTATTCCCATTCTCCGTCCGACATCAGTCCTAAACAATTACTGTCAAATAAGTAATACTCGACTAAGTTATAACACAATGCCAAGTGCGAAGCTTCATTCGCATCATGCGTCGTTTAATTTAGTCGAGTGTTATGTGACAGTAATTGTTTCGGACGTAACGGGAGTAGACTCCCAGGGGTCTATTCAGAACCTTACGATAACTCAGTTGTCAACCGATTTCTTTTCATTTTAATTCACAACACCCCCTAATCGAACGTCAAACTGCCGTATTCGAAACCGAACCGAAATGACGTCACACCCGTACCATTACTCGAACTTCTCGACCGGCACTACAAACGTTATTCAGAACCCAGTTATCGAATGAAAGTTACCGAACGTCCTATTGTTTACAAAGCAAGAAAGTAATATGTAAATCTCTTATTATTTTAAATAAAGTCTGGACTTTGTTCAATTTTATTGATTTATTGACTAATGCATTCCTATATTTTAGTCCTTTAAAGTCTTAAAAATGTATATAAAAGGATCGAACACTCAGAAAAAGCACTCAGAAAAAATTCCTTCGATCCGGACGGATTCGAACCGACGTCTTCTTGCATACCGTGGCAGACGCTATACCAACTAAGCACGGAACGAACCAACGGACCTCACGAATTTTTCTATGTGCTTGCGTCGTGTCTTTGTACTTGGTCTTTCAACGACTTTTTTAGTCGTAGCGCCATCTATGAGAAATCTTTGACAGATTTATCACCCAGTTAGTACCTTTACAGCTACCAGTCCTGGCGAGAGATGTCGCTATTCACTGTATTAATTAAATTTTTATTGAATTGATATTCAATTATTTTTTGGATCGAAGGATTTTTTTCTGAGTGTTCGATCTTTGTATTAATAATTATAACAAACTAGTGGAGTAATTTCACAAAAAATAATTGAATATCAATTCAATAAAAATTTAATTATATAAAAGGATTTTAATTTTTCTTATAATCTATTTCACCAACTAGCTCCGTCAACGCTGTTGGATAACGATATCGTATCCGAATCCGAATAGAACGTTTAGCTCGGAATGTTCTGAATAGCTCGGAAAGCGCCCTTCAATTCGAGAACGATATCTAATCGAACGATTCGGTTAAAATATCGAAGAGTTCAGGGGCTCTACTGTCGATCTCCGTCCGACATCCGTCCGAAACAATTACAGCCAAATAAGCAATACTGACCAAATGAAAAGACGCGTGATGCGAATGAAGCTTCATACTGGATACTTGTTTTTTTAATTTTGTCGTATAGTACTTATATGTCCAATAAAATTATCACTAAAATATCAAATTGTCATTATGGCACCCGAGTCACTTAAATTTCTGAGTGCTTAATTTGACGTTAAGACAGAGATGAACAGCACATGTACACAAATATAATACTAAATAAAATTAGAGTTAAGGAGCATTATTTATCTACTATTCCATTCATATATTAGATATTGTAATATTATAAAATATGTATTTGTATAGTTTATACTAACTTAATGTTATTTTATTGTTTTTGTATTACATTATTTCCGTACCTGAGAAGCATTTTGTCTGGAAAAGCAGTTTGTACGCCAATTAGGGTAGCTCGACAGGTTATTAAAACTCAATTCGTTTTATTTCAAGCCATTCTTAATGTTGTACATGCTGCATTTCGCCACAAAATCGGGTTCCCTGTAATATTGCAAAAATAGCACTTACAGTGTAATGCAAATCAGGTACGGATTTCGTTTTGCTGTGCACGTAAGCCCGTTCTTTCAGTAATTGTGTCCTGTATTAAGGTCTACATGGAGAAATTTCTTCTAGAAATAAGCAGTGCCTGTTGTTTGTATTTTCCTGTTTTTCAATTGTGATATGTGTGTTTTTGCTGTGCAATAAAAACCGACCTCAAAAGTCATTCATCACCTAATTTGCCACCTTTAGAGGTGGAATATTTTCTACAAATTTAAACGGGACCACTTCCGAGGTATACGTATTCCGACAAAAAAGAATCATTAAAATCGGTTGAGAAATGAGTTATCGCGTAACATACATACTAAAAACGTACAGCGTAATTGAGAACGTCCTTCTTTTTTGAAGCCGGTTAAAAAGTAAAAATTAATAAATAAATAAAAACTAATTAATCAAAATCTATGTGTAAATTCGATGGTCGATAAAGTTGCCAGTTGCTTTGAAAGTAACCATAGCTTGAATTTCCATTTGAAAGCGCAAGACGACTTCAAGTTCCTTAATGGAGGAAGCAACTCATTCCAACACTTAGATGCAACGAATTTGAAACTACCCTGATAAACTGCTAGTTATCTGGTATTAGTGGTCTGGATTTTTTTATGATACCAACTACCGGGACGAACACGTCGTGCACCTGGTGTTAAGCGACACCCCTGTCCATAGCAGTTCCAGTGCCAGTCAGAGCTTTAAATCGCATAGATCTTAGGGATACTGCCACTGCGCCTGTCACCCTGAGACATAAGTTGACAAGTCCCATGTGCCTGTAATTTCACCAGCTCGCTTAGCCTTCAAAACCGGAACGCAGTAATGCTCAGATTACTGCTTGGCAGCAGAAATAGGTGATAATGATGGTGTCTTTATTTATGATTTGACAACCTCGCTAGCCCAACGGTTTGGCCATGTGGGCGCTCAATGATGAAATTTCAGTATTAAGAAGTAAATTAGAACTTTATCTAACGATGAAATAAGTCGGGTAAGTTTTTACTATATTGTTTGATGACATTTAAGTTCCCAAGGACAATTCAGAGACTCAGCATTTAACACTATGGTAAGACTAAATTTGAAAAAAGAACTTTCTTATTGGTTCTGTAGTGCTAGCACGAAAGGACGCTGCTATTCTTTCATAGAAATCCCGCGCTTTATATCGCCTACTGGTCTAGGTGTTGCGGGTAGTACAAAATACAATTATAAAACAATACAATGTAATTTTTAAAAGAAACCTTCAGAATGTCAACATCATTAAGAAAATCAAAGAACCTTGTCTTAAATTTCGTAGAATTATTGTAATTCCTTAATTCAAAAACCGTTTTCGTTCGTATTTCTTTTTTCTCTAGGCATAATAAATTTAATATAACCGAGTTCAAAGGTTTATTATGCCAGATTGGAATGGCAATAACGTTCATAAACTTAATTAAAAACTTTATAAAGCTTAATTAAGAACTTTCAATCGAGTTAAAACCAAGGAATTTAATAAAAAAAAAACCAATATAGCCTAGAAAGACTCAAACGAGGTCAAACCGAGTTGAAATTCTATCGAAAGAATTCAAAGAATGTCTGGGGCTTTAGACTCTATAGAGTATAAAAAAGCTTTATTAACCAAATTGCAATCGATTGCAAATAAAATTCCTTCCCACGGTTGACCGGATGAAAAACAGGTTTTGCATTGCATACTGTACTGCAACCATTATGACTTGATCTTCGACACATTAACGTATACATCGCATTCTCGATAATAAAGTGACTTAACTCGACAATTAAATTTTTTGAGAAACTAATAAAAATGAAAAATTAAACTAGGAAGTACTTACATAGTTATAATTATGAATACAAAGACCAAACACTAAGAAGAAAACCCTTCGATTCGACTGGATTCGAACCAGCGTCTTCCAGCAAACCGTGCTACACTCTATGCCAACTAAGCCACGGAATGAACCAGAGGATCATACGAATTTGTCTATGCGCTTGTTGGTTTTAACCAAAAACAAAAATATCAAGATTTGATCTTTATATTAATGAATAATTACAACAAACTAATGGAGTAATTCACAAAAAATAATTCAATATGTTGGTGGTGTGGTGTCACATCATGACATTCAATAAAACTTAACTACCTGTATAGTTATTTCATTCCAAATACAATTTTGTTATATTTGGTACAAGTCAAACGACAACGTGTTTATTTTTCTTTTTTAGATTTATTTTGTCGGTTTCCTAAAAAATACTTTTAGATGGCGCGATATCAACTAGTGTAAGCAGACAAAAAGCGGGCTGAGGTAACCATGTGTATTCAAACAACATGGAGAACATTTTTTCACGATAATAGAGTCCGCATAAAGTTCTCGAATTAGTGTATATGAGATTTGTGTCGATCATTATAAAATTGGTGTAGCTCCATATTTTAAAACACATATATTTTTGCTTAAAAGTATCACATTTAGTCATTGACTTACAAATAAATGGACGACGGGTCTAATACAAAAACCACGAAAAAAATGTCCCAAGTCAACCTATTTAAACGTAGTGACATGTAAAGGAATATGAAAAAGCTAAGACGTTGAGTTTAAATTGTAATGTCATCGCAGTACTGTCCAATTTTGCTTGCTTCGCTGTCAGTCGAACAAACGAAGACTAAAGCGTGAATGACGCTCTGTATACGATTTTAACGCCCTATAAGTTCGGACACTTTTCAGCGCGGACCCGACGTCCATATAATTGTAAGACAATGCATTTAGTCATATCTTTCATTATTATAAAAGTGAAGCAACTCTAATAATTGCACTAACATCCCATAGATGGCATTACTAGTTTACTCAGAGAACTAAAGTTACTATACATTAATTTGCTAAAAGCTCATTATTTCCAAATGTAATTACAAGGACTTAATTCATTTTTACTAATAATATTATTATTAGTAAGGTATATTCTTAATAATAATAAGTCTTTAAAAGCCTTTTAAAACAGTGTGGAAAGGACTTCAACCCACCAAAAAAAAACTGGCTATAAAGTGTATGGTTATTTATCCAATTTAAAAGTTGTTAACGTGTACATACTGGTTTTAAGTTAAAAAAAATAATTATACCATCTGATACTAAGTTACTAGTTCTAAATTCAATTCAGAGATCACAATAAAACGGGCAAGTTGTAAAAGAAAATCTTGTAACTACCGTAAGAGTAAGAAAACTAGTCCTACCTTCAAACATCCAGATCAAAAGCAGCGGTAAACAAGATCAAAACTTATATTCACAAAACAAAAGTAGAACACACACTTTTTTAAACTTCCTTTGGCAATGTTAAAATTTGTGCAGTCGATTCACATAGAGATCACAAAATAATCGTAATTTTTTCGCGCACTCGTAACCGGTTTTCGGAGAAATCGAGCGACACGTCCGCTCTCGATGAGTACGGAGCGATACTGAACGAACTGTTTTTGCTGTAGGTGGAACAGATGGGGTGGCCAGTTCTTGCGTCGAGTATTTGGCTGGTGTAAGAATTAAATAATATTTCATGAAACCAAAACACTGTCGTAACTCAAAAATGATAGTAAAAACGCGAACTGAAAGTTCAAAAAATTGGTAATTGCAAGTAATAGAATAGAATAGAATTATTTATTTCGGACCATGATCCATAGTAATGTTAGTAATATAGTCAATTTTTCTTACGTGTTGTGGTTAGTACAATACAAAATTACTTAATTCTAGAGAAATGCCACATCTAGATCACTACCCTACGCACGTGTAGTTGCACCGAATGTACCTGGTAGGGGCAGTCCAGCCTGTTGGCAACAATGGCTAGGATGCCATTAGCGCTCCCGCGCCTACGCATTATGAGTGAGGCAGCCTTCTTGCGCATAATGGTATGAAAGCCTTCTGTGTGCGCCTCCGTGAATATGTAATAAATTCATATTCTTGTTTATAAATGGATAACTACTTATTTTGTAGTCAACACATCGCTTCCAGTGCAACGGAACAAGATCCGTCAATGTGTAGAAAGATTGTGCTGCCGTCTGTACAAATAAAAACGATCCCATTATTCGCAATAATATTCATTCAGTATTTTTGTTTTTGAATTTTGAAAACGTGTTTTCTCAATTCCGCCATTTTGCACTAAAAAAAATTTCACAACCACACGCTATACCAAAAAATTGACTATGACAAAATTGTTTTCACGAAAAAAACTTAATGCTTCCCAAGATACAAATCTTCCTAAGATCAAAATCATAGAGGTTTCGGATTTCCTCATACTTTCACATTAAAAAAAAACACTATATTTCAGAATGGTACCTTTAAACAGTTACACATACGAGTAGGCAATGGAACTATTTCCATAGTCGTATACGATATCTCAGCCGTGATCATGGGACCTGTGAAGAACCTGAAACATTGGATTGTTTGAAAAAAAAAACAAATATACGCGAAATCTGGAACTATAGTTTCATTTCCTAAATATACGCGATTTCATAAGAGAACCTACACTCGAAAACTCGATATTACATTTACAAAATCATTTATAGAAGTTTTTTTAATGAAATTTATATTACGCACTGAAATAACACATATAAGCAGCCACATATTAAATAAATAAAATAAATAACGCACACACTCAACATAGCCCCGCACTAGGGAAACCCTGTGTCGCGGGTGCCATGGACACACACATAGACAACCACAAATTACACCCAAACTCACGAGAGAAATAATTGTAGGCCATACAACTATTTCTCCCGGCCCGGGAATCGAACCTGGGACCTCTGCGTGGCAGTCCGGCATGGTAACCGTTCGGCCACGGAGGCAGTTTTAATTGCATATATTGTAATTGCATACGCTAAAGTAAAAAGGTAGGATATTTTCAACGACGACCATTACATACCGCAAACAGAAATATTTCACAACTTTAAAACCATTCTAATTCAAATAACGAACAAAAATAACTAAAACTACAAATCTAAAACTGAAATCGGCATTGTTTGTTTAATTCCTTAAATGTGGCCACACTAACCGGCTTGTGATTGTGGGCTCCATTCTCGAATACTACTGACTACGGCCATTCAGGTATGTTAACAACCTCAGTTACCAGCAACACGCATAGCAATACCAATCATAAAGCTACAGAAACAACTTTCAAAATTGCTTGTTGTACGCAACTGATAAGACTGCGTCGATATCAGAGCTCTGTCTAGGACTCGCAAAAGAAAGAGACAAAATTACAATAACGTTTAAGAAAGAATGAGAGGGATATATTTCTGCATTAGATATTTTGAGTATGATTTTTTTGTTCACTTAACAGAAACGCAGCATCAGGACAATGCAGTCGGGAGACTGAATTTCAATTCAATTGCAGTAAGTAAGGGAGAGGAGAGGTGGGGTGGTGTAGGGGGAGCTGTACCATTGAGACGAACAATTATGGATGGATGGAAGAAGGACTAAATGAGCTGAATCGTAGCGGTTAGGAGGACAATACACCGGACCGTTGCAGTTAAGATGAGTGCGATGTTCAGTATAGCTATTTTTTCTCACAGTGTGTAAACACTAGATACCTATTGTGTTCAAAGCGTGTGATAAATGTAGTTTTTTTTAAATGATATCAAGAGACCGTGGTGGATGGCACAAACTCCGGGAGGCCTATACCCTACAGTAGGTAAAAACAGGCTGTGAATCATGATGATGATGCTCAAGAGACAGAACAAATCATGTACCTGGTGGTAAGCGATACGCCTGTCCATAGCAGTTGTAGTGCCACTGCGCCCGTCACCCTGAGAAACACATAAGTTAACAATTCCCATGTACCTGTAATTTCACTAGAAGCGCTCTTACCCTCCAAAACCGGAAACAGTAATGTTTATATCACTTATCGGCAGAAAAATTAAGGTGGCAGTACTTCTTTGGATGAACTCTTTCACAAGGAGGTCTACTGCCACAAAGAAATACGAACTGCCTATAGAGCCACAAAGTAGTTGTTGTATAGTACGTTATAGTTTGTCTTTTTTGAAGAGTGAAATGACAGTTAATTGCGCAAAAATGTTGCTAGGTTTCGAACAGCTAGTGATTGCAGTCGATAAATATTCTATCGACTATCGACTGAACATTGTTGACGCTTATGGAATAAATAGCCAAACTTGTTTCATTTGAATCATCGTCGACCCATTATTCATCCAATTATAGAGCACAAGTTCATTTAAATTGTCAATTTTTGTAAGTTCCTATGAACTTATATACACTGTATTTAGAACTATGTTAATAAAAAATACATAGAAGACATATTAGGGGTTAAAGTATGAAATTGCCGTTTTATTGCAATAGGTTCTTTGAATTTGCATAGAATCTTCATGGTTTGAGGTTATCGAATGAAACTTTTTTCAAA
>NW_020653853.1:3593831-3634994 GCF_003589595.1 Hyposmocoma kahamanoa
TTCAGTACAAATCGGCAATTTCATACTTTAACCCCTATTATTTTAAAGTTTTTCTTTTTAAAACAATATAGTTAATCAAATCTGGCTGTACTTATTAAAATATATATGAATAAAAATTGATCTCGATACTAGTAGGTCAAAATAAGAATAAAGACGGCAATAACGCAATCAGTAATCATTAGAACGTCGTAACTTTCACAATTCAGTCATTTATGGCAAAATTTTATCTTCTTTTACAATCTATCGATAAAACTATCGACAACTACTACATAAGAATAGAATAAATATTTATTGCAACGCCACAACACATAAATACAAAAAAAATTATAATATAAACAAGGAAAACAAAATTTTAAAAAAATTAAAAATTAGTAAACAAAATAAAAATACAATAAGAACGAAAAAAAAACAACGTTTAATAAAACAAATCTGACAAAAAGCAAAAACAAACTATAACTACTACAAATTGTGTACTGTCATTTGTGCAGTTGTGGCGTACGCAAAAGGACTTCATTCAGCATTACTGACTGTACAGTGTCAGTGACATACCTATTTAAAATTTTATGAAACTGGCATTCCTACAAATGTCATTTTACTCCGTCTTGAAAATAGACAGATTTATGGTTTTTATTACGAATATGTTTTAAATAAACCGTTGTACGAGTATTTGTGTCTTCTAACTTAAAGCGCAGTATTTAGCAGTGAGAATTTAGTGGTTTAGATAGGGCGAACGAGTTGTGTGTTTTTTACCTTAAGTGCTCAACCCTCCTGGTAATGAAGTTTTCTAGGTAGTGCGTGTTTTTTTTACCTACTGTTTCCCGTGGGATGGCTTAATAAAAACAAATGAACAAAAGAGGTTATTATCCCACAGCTGGGAAAGGAATGCCTTGAATTCAATTCACACGACGTCAGTTTAATAAAGTTTATAAAGGGTTACCATTTTGCTACTTAATGTCTTATATGTACTCTGCCTATAAATTTTTTTATTATTTTTTTTTCTGGGAAATTAACAACTCAAATGACATTGTACAATAAACCGAGTATTCACAGTTGAGAGCCTTTACAAATTTCGTCGACTATTTTTAATATAATAATACTTCACAAGAATAATAACAAAAACAATTTGAAATTAGATAACTAAGCATATGTAGTGTGCGTGCGCGCGCGTGTTCGCGTTGATATTACTTATAGGTTGTGCAACATATGTACAAATATACATATACTGCAGAAATATATACAAAGTTCGTTTTTCCGTGTTGTTTATAATGTCGGAAGGTGTAAAGAGTTACGGTTGAAAACGACGACTAGAATTTAAGTTGAAACCATTGACTTACAATTATATGGACGTCGGGTCCGCGCTAAAAAGTGTCCGAGCTTATAGGGCGTTAAAATCGTATACAGAGCGTCACTCACGCTCTAGTCTCCGTTTGTTCGACTGACAGCGAAGCAAGCAAAATTAGACAGTACTGCGATGACATTACAATTTAAATTCAACGTTTTAGCTTTTTCATATTCCTTGACATGTCACTACGTTTAAATAGGTTGACTTGGGACATTTTTTTCGTGGTTTTTGTATTAGAACCGTCGTCCATTTATTTGTAAGTCAATGGTTGAAACAAATGAATTTGACTTAAGTGCTATATTTGGTGAATGTATTGATTTAAATGAACAATGTTTGTTTTTAACTGACTTTAACAAACGAGCAGATTCTCAATTCGACTGCATTTTTTGTGAACCGATTTCGATGATTCTTTTTTGTTGGAAAGGGGGTACTTCAGAAGTGGTCCCATTCAAATTTGAAGCAAGTGTTATACCTCTAAGGGTAACAAATTAGGGGATGAATGTAGTTTATTTAATTTCACTCACTTTCCATTAACCGATTTCAATAAAACTTGGCCAGAGATGGGCAAACGCCTAGGGTTTCACTCGGAGGAAACCCGGGGTGGGGGGTTTAGTGGGGTAGGCCTTCCAGTGTGGAGGGAAAGTCCCCACATAACTCCTGAGTCTCCCTGGGCTCAGGGGTATCCACAAAGATTTCCCCCGTCCAAAAAAAAAAAAAAGGGTTTCACTCGGATCTTCGTTAATCGGGTTAAAACCTATTATCGCACGAAATAGAGGGCGAAAGCTACTTACAACTACGTATATGTTTATTTTAATGTAACGATATTATAACAAAATGTTTATTGTTTGCTTACATATTTCGCCTTTCTATTGAATCGATTAGCTTGCAGATCGAATTAAAATGAATCTACACGAAACTATTGCCGTACACGTGAGTCGATATTCATAAAAATGGACTCGTAATATGCATCCCTAGTAGTAAGTGAGAGTCCACAGAATTGCAGTAGTGTAGAGTTCCCACGTCTTAATCTAAAAAAACAATTTTTATATCGATATTTCTTATAAAATATAGAATTATACGAAAAGCAGTTTTTACGTAATAATGTTTCCGCCAACGATTTTGAACAGAAATGTGTTAAAATCCGAGCAGGTTGATTGGGTTTTAACCCACTGCCATCTTTGCACTTGGCACTTAATCGTAATTTCAATAAAAAAACTTCGATACATTTTGAGGGAAGTGTGTCTTTAAATTTGAACATATCAATACTAATTTCAAAGCACAGTTTGAACACCAGGAGCCTAATACGATATCAACCTAATAATATCAAGAGACCGTGGTGGATGGCACAAACATCGGGAGGCCTATACCCAGCTGTAAGTGAAATCAGGATGTGAATGATGATGATGATGACCAAGAGACGGAACAAGTCATGCACCTGATGGTAAGCGAGGACAGGCGTCCATAGCAGTTGTTGAGACATACATAAGTTGACAATGATTCACTTCAAATTCAAGTTAAATTCCAATGAAAATAAAATGTAATGGTTGTCTAGACCTTATCATGATATTGGAAATGACAAACAAATGAGATGTTCCTTCAGCGGTGTATCAGCGGTAGTAAATAAATAAATAAATAAATAACGCACACACTCAACATAGCCCCGCACTAGGGAAACCCTGTGTCGCGGGTGCCATGGACACACACATAGACAACCACAAGTTACACCCAAACTCACGAGAGAAATAAATGTAAGCCATACAAACATTTCTCCCGGCCCGGGAATCGAACCTGGGACCTCTGCGTGGCAGTCCGGCATGGTAACCGTTCGGCCACGGAGTAGTATCCTTGTGTTTGGGCTCATATGACTAACTTTGACAGGCTTTCATCTGCATTTCGATGGTCGTTGAGGAGGACGCAGCAACGAACACAACGAAAGCAAAGCGAACTATTGAGGTCAGCTTTTTTTAATAAAAAAAAGGTTTTTGAAAGGTGATGGCGCCAGTGACCGACTAGCACCATTATTCCACTTATTTCTAACAAGATTTAGGACAACATTTTCTGTCATAGTAACACGTTTGTTATTGGAAAGTGTCAGTTACTGAGTGTTCATTATTGGTGGTCGTTTACTGGTTACTGGAGATTTAGAGGAATTCTACATTAGGTTTTTTTTAATAATAACTATAATAGCTTTTTTAGTCATTCTTAGGACTAGTGTTCACTACCTGATTTCCGTGACAATGTTTATTATTTCAGTATTCGTTTTTTTTTTCATTTTTTATCATTTCAGAAATTAGGTAGTAAATATTAGTCCGAGAATAACCGTTTTATGAAACGTACTACAGCATAGTCTTTCTTGAGGATTATATCTGTCAAGTAAAATTCTTTTATCAAGATAACGCGTTCCATGATTTGTCAGTACCTAATAATAATAATGATAGAAAAAGTGCTTATTTCTTCGTACACAGAAATAATCGCTCGTTTTTGCAATGCAAGTGCTTATAAATTAGTGTTAGTAGATATAGTAGTTTAAAGAATCACATTCCATACTTGTTAAATAACTAATCAGTGGCGAGCCGTCCATATAACTCGATTTCCACCGGCTTGTCTAAAATTTTTCACGTAATATAAAAATTTTAATGCATTTTATGCATTTTCTTTTGTATACAATAAGTTAACCAGTGAAATGAAGTGTACTAGACCTTGTGTGCTAATATTTGTGTTTAAGTGTCACCAAGGCGCCATTTTTTCTTAAGATAAGTGTTTTTTGTTTTGCTCCGGTTTTACTAGGCTAAAGACATGTAAAACCAAAAAAGATAATTATTAATACACAGATCGAACACAAAGTTAAATTCCTTCGATCTGACTGGACTCGAAACTGCGTCTGTGCCCAACTAAGGTCACCGCTCTGCCAACTGAGCTACAGATCGAGTCAGCGGATCTTACGAAATTTTTTATGCGTTTGTCACGGATCTTTGTTTTTTGTTTTCACGGATTTTTACCGTAGCGCTATTTGTGAAAAATCTATAAAAGTTTTTTCTTACTCAACCAGATACCATTACAACTACCAAAAGTTCACAAGAGATGTCGCTTTTACACAAAAAAATCCTTCACTACAGGACAGGATAACACTGTAACGTTATAACTTTTTTATAAAAAAAAACTGACCTCAAAGGTTCGTGGAATTACATCTATTTGCCAAGTTTTATTGAAATCGATTACCGGAAAGTGCGCAAAACCGGATTCATCCCCTAGTTTGCCACCCTTAGAGGTGGAATATATTCTTCTTTAAATCGGACCAATACCCTCTTTCCGATAACAAAAGAATCTTCAAAATCGGTTCACAAATGAGTAATCACGTAACACACACATAAAATATACAGTTGAATTGATAACTTCCTCCTTTTTTTAAGTCAGCTAAAATTTTTTTCTATGTGTTCTATCTTTTTTACAACAAACCGCAAAATGCTCAAATACGTCAACGTTGCTTAGTGCTATAGCTGTGCGCCGTTTGCGATTGTTCACCTGTGTGAAACTTTTAGCGAACGAGCTGTCAGAGAGCCTCATAGAAGCCTCCAGTGACTACAACCCAGGCAGTTATTTCCGCTAAAAAATAAGTTTAGCTATTGAAAAGGGAAATGTTGCCGGCCTTCTGAGCACGATGCCCCAGGGTACGACTCTCGAGGAAATTTTCTACTTATAAATTTTCAAATACTATATTGACGTATTGTATTTATATTATGTTTACATTATTTCTCGAAATTGTATCAGCTTAATATATTTTATTTTAGTATATCTTCTTTAGTATATCTTATTTTATTCTAGTTCTCAATTCGACTGCATGTGTATGTATGTTACGCGATAATTCATTTTATTTAGGAATAAAATTCGTGAACCGATTTTGATGATTCTTTTGTGTTGGAGAGAGGGTACCCGGTAGTGGTCCCATTTAAATTTGAAGAAAATATTCCACGTCGAAGGGTGGCAAACTAGGGTATGCGGTTTCACGCACGCTCCGGTAGCCGATTTGAATAAAACTTAGCAAATAGATGTAATCCTATTGGCGAAATTATTCCTTAATTTTGTTATGTTTGAATAGAGTTATAAAACTTCGCGTACACATAACTTGTTTTATGTAGTTCGTATTAATTAATTTTTTATTAAATTGATATTCAATTATTTTTTGTGAAATTACTCCGTTCCGTTCGTTCCGTAGCTTAGTTGGTATAGCGTCTGGCACGGTATGCAAGAAGACGTCGGTTCGAATGCGACCGGATCGAAGGAATTTTTTATGAGTGTTCGATCTTTGTATTAATAATTATAACAAACTAGTGGAGTAATTTCACAAAAAATAATTGAATATCAATTCAATAAAAATTTAATTAATACAGTGAATAGCGACATCTCTCGCCAGGACTCGTAGCTGTAAAGGTACTAACTGGGTGATAAATCTGTCATAGATTTCTCATAGATGGCGCTACGACTAAAAAGTCGTTGAAAGATCAAGTACAAAGACACGACGCAAGCACATAGAAGAATTCGTGAGGTCCGTTGGTTCGTTCCGTGGCTTAGTTGGTATAGCGTCTGGCACGGTATGCAAGAAGACGTCGGTTCGAATTCGACCGGATTGAAGGAATTTTTCTGAGTGTACGATCTTTGTATTAATAATTATAACAAACTAGTTCGTATTATTTTTAAGATTTTCATGTGATAAAAGTATTTTTAGCGCATGATCAGAAGAATTATACTGCGGACATTATGGACTACATTCGGGTGAAAGCCAATGCCAAAAATAACCCTTAGGGTCGAGCAGTTGGAGTCCCGTCACAATATGAAATTTTATTCATTTGTGGTGAAAGTACCAACTCAACATCTGCTGACATTCATGAAGGAGAACTTTTGGCCGAAGGGTGTCGTCATGTACCGACGACGTTTCGGAGAACGTTTACCGGATACCTACGTTGCGTCAAACGTCGCAGTCCATACGTGTAAATATGTAAATAAATAGTATTTTATTATTATTATTATTAGTATGTTAGTCTATAAGGTTTGTATTTGTGTGTTTTTCTAATCTAATCGATCATAAATAAATAAATAAAAATAATGCCAGGGCTATAGAATTACAGAAGTTTTTTTTACTCTTCTATCCCGTATTTTCACACATTGGACCCGGCATTAGTTTACTACAACCTGTAACTAACCATAACGGAACATCTCAAATACCAAACCCATATCTCTGTTCAAAACGGCCGCTTATGCATAGCCAAAAACCTCTTTTCATAACATTTCTTTTAAATTAGTTCTTTTATAAGACATCGTCATTTTTTGTCCCATACGAGAGATGTATGGTCTGTTATAAAGTCCCAGGAGCCGTTGCATTTTGAACCGTTCTGCTAACGGAATAAGAACAAGTCCCGCGACCGTTCTTGCTGTAAAATCTACCTGCGCTGATGGCGGAAATATCACATTCAAAAGTGAAGAGATGAATGCGCCAAAAAAGTTTGGGGCTGCTTTGAACGAGTGGTATGTACGGAGGAGATCGCAAGTGTATTTAAATTTGAATCTAAAAATCTTGAATTAGATTTTAATATGACTGCGTAGTTCAGTTAAATAAACAGCTTTTAAAAAGTTAGAATACTTAATTAAGACAATCGTATCAGATAAAACAAAAAGTAAATATAATGTAATAAATTATATTAAATAATTGTTACTCAATATAATTTAAACTTTACCCCGTTAGCATATCGTTGAAAGTTCAATACGATTAATTCTTATTATTGCAAGTTACGACGTTTCGATTTTATAATTGAAATTTCAATCAATGTGCTGCCACCTAACAGTTAATAGCTGAACGACGACGAATTAGAGATGTTTACTAAGTTCTCCATAAAAGAAGCGACTATGTTACAGGGCCATAAAGTTTACTTTCGTTTCTTGTAACATTAATGATTATTATAAACAGAAAATGTATTAAAAATAAATAAAATAAGACTTATGATGATACGAAAAACCACCATAGATAATATTACAAGTGGGACTATCATTTTTGCACTACAATGTAGCGAAATAAGGTATTTTTCTACGATTTTCGAGGTTATGCGCAAGATAGTTGACACGACCATAACATACAAAGCGAAAATTGAGAACTGAGCTCAAATTTGCGAAACTCCGCGGACTGTTGGCACACTTGCGACGCAAACTAATCACTTCTGCTGTATTTATTGTTTCTGTGGCTATCACTATAGCCACTAGAAACTTTGAAGTTGCTGAAGTCGGAAGAGGTCTGGATTACTGTATATAGTAAACACTCGGTAAGATTTTGGAGTCACGAAGATTCTCTACGCCCTCGCCGTCTGCCATCGTGGATGTAATGCGATCACATTATTTGAGTACGTTGAAAAATTCAGGAATTCAGATATTAGGAGTTAGAATGAAACGGCAATATTTATTTATGACGTCACAATGTTAATGGCGCCATAAAGCTACATACTAATGATCGTTTAGCTAAAAAGGGACGGAACATCCCCCCATCACTGGCTATAATCGTTAATATCTACTGCGTTAGTCGAGATATCATGAAACGAGTTTCGGATTCATTTTTAGGATGTTCATGTCAGTGAAGAGCTGTGGTAACCTTTTTGATTTTTTTTATATAAGGTAGGAGGCACACGAGCAGATGAACCACTTGATACGATGTAGGAATAGTCAGTAGGTTAGCCTTTTAAAGCCTGTCGACTCGCTTTTGCAGAATGTCATTTAAACTGAGATCTTTCAGGACTATTCCATATCTTGCAGGTTCGAGAAAGGAACGAACATGATGCACACGTGGTCTTAGAATGCCAGATATCAAGGACATTGTAATGGGCTCTACACTTTTGGCGGGAGGTGCGGTGGTGGAAAAGTTCATCTGAGCACTCCCGGTTATGCAGACGGTAGAACACACAGAGTGCCAACGTCTTTCCATAGACTTCAACGCGTCCGTGAGTTTGGGATCGTCAACAACACGAACAGGCCGGCTTTGAATGGAGTCAAATGGGTCGAGCTAGTATTTACCAGAACGATTGCGTCTGAATTGAAGAGTCGACGGTTAGGTTCGCTGTGATGATATTTACCTATATCTTTAATTTCAAAATTACGTACATTTGTCAATGTTAATTAACGATTCCTACTTTGCCAACAGAATGCAAACTTCGTTTAAGAATGTTGACCACCCTTGGAAAACGTGTTACGTTCCGAACTTGCTTTAAGCCAGCGTGGCAGACTACGACCAAATACTCTCGTTGGAAGAAACCCATAGTCAGCAGTGGGACGTACAATAGTTGACACAGATAATGATATTGATCGAAGTAAATAATGAAAAAAATTAACTAGTCTTTAATCACAAATTCGATTCCCTTTTTCTATGAGTACCAACCAGTTGATCCCATTGTGAAAGAGTTCTTCCAGGGAAGTACTGCCACCTTATCCAGTTCTGCCGTCAAGCAGTAATGTGAGCATTACTGCTTTCCAGTTTTAAAGGGTAAGGGTGCTGGTGAAATTACAGGCTAGGGACTTATCAACTTATGTCTCAGTGTGAAAAGTGCTGTGTGAAACTCTGAGTGTCACTGCAACTATCATAGACGTGTCGCTTACTAGCCGGTGCACTTGTTCGTCCAGTCGCTTAATATCTAAAAAACAGAGCTACGGAATTCACTCTAGAACACCCAGATCAGAACCAATTTGGAAAACCGTTGAATCGCTGAGTATCTAGTCATTCACGCAACTATGGCTGGAATCTTGAAGGAGAAATATACTAAATTTATTTGGGTACACCCCTATTGTCTGTTGTATTGAATAATAACCCCGTGTGGCAATGGGATGTATGTATGGACGTACTCGATTAGGTTATTAATTATGGATGTCATAGGCAAGTACAATGGACAATGGCGCCAAGCTCAAAATACCCCATTTTTTGCATTATGGTACAATACCATATAAAGCAAATACATAATGCTAACATTATAGCTCTTGGAAATAGGATAAGGAGTATAAAATGGAGTGCTTTGAATGAATGAATGAATGAACTGAACGTTATAATTATTTTGACATGCTAACACAGAACAGTAATAAGTAAAAATCTGTTGCCTCCTTCAAATCGTCTTTCAAAAAATTTTTATCAAAAAAAAAAAAAAAAAAGGTGTCTAACAGCACTGGCAGTCGTGCTATGGCTTCCTGACATTTTACTGCTAACTGTAATATACCAACCACAAATAGGTGCATGAGAACACAATACACGCACAATCAGTCTTGGTTGGTCATGCTTTTTTACTTTTTTAATTTGCATTTATGTTTTGATTTACGCCTGGTTAAGTCTATTAAGTTTTTTTTTATTATTTGATCTGCTTCGACGAAGCGACATCATCCTTGTTATTTATTCAACTTCACTGAAAACCAGTGTAATAAGGTATTTTCACACGTCTTGTTTTACTAAAAGCCGAGTGGAGACCATTTTGGTAACTTTTAAATGCAATTCTTTTATTTTGTGTTTTAACATAAGATTATTTTATTTTTGTTATCATTCTGTTATATATATTTTGTCATAAGTTTACCAAAGAAATTACTTTTCTTTCTTTCTTTCTTTCTAATGTAAGCATGACATGAATAAGCTAATGTACAAAGACGGCGTTATTGCTTTATTTTTTTATGATAGCGAGTGACGGGAAGAACGAATCGTGCGCCTGGTGGTAAGCGACACACCTGTCTATGACTGTTGCAGTACCGCTCAGAGTACTACCACTACACCCGTTACTCTGAGTCTTAAGTTGACAAGTCCAAGTCAGTCAAGCAAAGTCTCCCAGGCAACCTTAGGGTAGAAATTCAAAAGATTCAAACGGGGTGCAATCAAAGAATATATTTTGTAATAAGTATTTCAAATAAATCACTACATAATGATACTAATGATGTACACAAATCGATGATTTTCTAGAACAGAAACCTATCTCCAAAAACACAAAGTTCTTCACAAAGATGATTTAAAAAACATTAAATAGGCTACAAATTACAATACAACACAACAAATTACAATTGGTAATTACTCACATTATTGTGCGAGCTTTTTCTGTTTCGTTTTGTTATTTTACTAATCAATATATCTTTCTTTTATGATACCATGTGACGGGATGAAAAAGTCGTGCACCTGATGGTAAGCAACACGCCTGTTCGCAACAGTTGCAGGCCGCTCAGAGCTTTAATTGCAAATATTTCAGGAACAGGGTTCAGTTTGAATTATGTTCTCTTTAGCAAAACAAAACTCGTATGCAATTATCCAAACACGTATGTATATGTGTTGCCAATATACATTTGATCCCAATGCTTGTTTCACGCGTTTGCGATTAATACTAATGGCAGCAATACATTTAAACGATATGCATTCCTGTACCGATAGGCGTTTGTTATTTGACCATTAAGATGTGTGATACGTATAACTAATCGCTAATTATAACTTCATAATTGTCTAATCTCTAGTTTCATTCACAATATTGAATGAAGATCTTCAATATTAATTATATTTAATTATTCTGACAACACGAAAGACTAGGTTAGTGGTAATAATATGAAATAATAAGTGTACAAAAATTAAATTATAAAAAGCGGCAATCTTCTATCTCTCAACTGCATCGAGACCTTTCGTCTTTCGTGAGACTATTTAATCAGGACCCGATTATTTAGTAGCAGCTCCTTGTGAAAGAGTTCGTCCAGGGAAGTACTGCCACCTTACCTATTTCTACTGCCAAGCAGTAATGTCAGCATTACTGTGTTCCGGTTTTGAAGGGTAAGGGTGCTGGTGAAATTACAGGCACATGGGACTTGTCAACTTATGTCTCAGGGTGACTGGCGCAGTGGCAGTGCCCCTCAGATCTTTGCGATTTAAAGAGCTGAGCGACACTGCAACTGTTATGAACAGGCGTGTAGCTTACCATCAGGCACACTTGTTCGTCCCGTTACTTAATATTATTTTAAAAAAATGTGTTGCACATACTTTAATGGTGGTGTTATTTATTTAAAGAAAAATTTTTTTTTTATTTATATACAAATTTAAATTTACTTTTATATAAGCGAAATACGCAGTCTTTTTCAGTCTTATTGCATGGATACAAAAGTTTTTCTAACCAGCTCGAGCAGATTCCGGTTGATAAATGTGGTGATTCCTTGTTATGAGGAATAAATGAAGATAGTTGCTTGACTTGTACCAAGCACAAGTCCGATCGTGTATGGAGTAGGTACTGCTGCTACCTATAGGATGGCTCTGCTAAATACCAACTGGAATCGATTGACAAGCGTGTCAAGAGGCTTGAACACCGCCGTAAAGTTGCTTACTTATCGGTATTGTACAGATGGCCTACCACCTCTTAGAATAATATTACTTTAACCTTAAATTGACTTTTCGTGCCATGACGCGCTTAAAGTACCAAATTATAATATAATATTAGGACTATGATGTTTTTATTTGGATATCTCACGGAGAGTGTGAGTTTCCATCATCGGGGGACTAGATGTAGGTTTGGGATCCACCCCTATATTCACACAATGCGTTACGCTGCCACATTTATTTAACGAGCGGCTATAGAATGGAATTCCATGCCTGCAGACTTATTTCCTTAAAACTTGGACCTTTTCAATGATCTGATCTGTTTAACGAATGAGTAGAAACCTTACCTATGAAACTTACTTATGTAATCTGTTGAAACAAGTATGAAACATACATACGTATTTTTAGACGTTTATATCTATTTAATTAGGATGAATTATACAAAGACAACGACAGCAGAGCAAGTTAATTAACAGAGAGAGCGTCCTCAAAACTGCACAGCAGTATCTCAGTCATGCAACATTGCTCTTCACTTATTGTCAGGAGTTTGCATACACACCAAATTAAATATTTTTAACAAAATCAAACACTTGGTGTAATAAGGCCACATTTGCAAAATAGCAACTTTTCAAGAGAGAAGGATAAATATTGTAGGAAATTTTGTGGATACTTTTTGAATATAAATAAGTTATAAAATTTCACATACCTATAGGACAAAAATATGTTCAAGTACCTAGTACGATAGTATGCGCACTACGTCCGATCCGTATCAGTGCCGAATTCGAGAAATGACAGTCCGAAATGTCACATAGATTCTTTTTCGCTCAACTCACACTGGTGCAGAATCGAAGCGTCACGACGCGTCATGTTTTTCGCCTATAGCATATTCATCTATATTTTCCAATTATTACGGTACACATTTGTGTTTTGCAAATATAGAATCGAGACGCTTGGTAGCCGTCGCCTGGCGGTGGAGTTGAAAAACAGGACGCGAAGCTTCGACTTTGCGCCAGTGTGAGTTGAGACTTTAGTTGTATAAGCGATATTCGCATTTTCTCGGATTCGAATCAGAGTGCACAAGCGACATCAGAAGTGGGTCTGGGTTTTCTATATTTGTATGAGATTTGTATAGTCTCTTTATTGCAGAGGCTGGGAAGTAAAGGATTATAGGACTCATACTCATGATGAGTTATAAGCTTATAAGTATTATAAAGACGAGCTGAGCAATCTCCGTTCTCGCCGAGGCATATAGTGTTTCTCTCAAACAATGTGAGGAAATAACGAAGGACTACATAGAGAAAGACATAATGTGAAAAAAAAGAAAGAAAACTGTTTATTGCACAAGCATAGACACGCTTAAAAACAAAAAAAATAGAGGAACATTCAACGATATCTTTGTAAAGTCGATGGAAACAAAAAAAAAAAATTCGCTCTGGACCTTTTGGAGGGAAAAGTGTCCTTTTTATTTCGACTTTTAATTATTTTGTGAAATTAGTTTAAAGTGGAATAAGGTAGTGCTATTGTGCCTTAATCGAAGATTAAAACGCGAAATTATACGAATCTCGAACTAAAATACACGTATCGGCCCGTTTTAAGGAATCCAGAGTCAATCCAAGCACGCCACCTCAAATTGAGGCTCTTTGTGGCGGCCATATTTACAGAAACATAATTAAATTTTATGTTTAGGCTGATGGCTTTGATTAAAAAAAGAAATAACAAAAAAAAATAAAAAGAAAATAGTAAAACAATTATAGAAAAAATAAAACAATTATTAAAAGTAATGTTTGACTTGGTAAAACTATAGCTAATAGAAAATGTTTTTGTTTTTCCAGACACTAGTAGTAATCTTTTTTTTTATGATACCCTGGTGGAAAGCGGTACGCCTGTCCATAACAGTAGCAGTGCAATTCAGAGCTTTAAATCGCAAAGATCTGAGAGGCACTGCCAGTACGCCCGTCACTCTAAGACATAAAATGACAAGTCCCATGGGCCTGTAACTCCACCAGCACCTATTCAAAATCGGAAAGCAGTAATGCTCCCATTATTGCTTGGCGGCAGAAATAGGTAAGGTGGCAGTACTTCCCTGGACGAACTCTTTCACAAGGAGCTCTACTTCTGCTGAACTTCTAATGATGTGGTTCTCCAATACATGAAAGTTTCGTTTTCATGTATCTTACTTTGCTCATAGCCGGCAACAAATTTTCCATGACTAATAATTACCCCTTGTTTTAAATTAGGCAGGAATACAATCCATTACTATATTTTCGTTATAGCTCTTTTCACTAGAACTCATGTTCGTGGCGAAAATACAGAAAAAAAATACGCACCTTAATTTATTTTACCGCCTTTTTTAAAAAAAACAGTATGTGGTACATGTGGGTATTTTTAATTCCCGCAATTACGAACACTGGGCACTTGGCTGTACGACTTTTTCTGTAGCCTGTTTACATAGTTCATAGATAATTAATCAATTGTTATTATATAGATTTAAAAGTAGCAGTAATGGATTTTTCATCACAGTTGCTCGTAAACAGTGTCATAACAAGCAAGCAAAGTCAACAGTAATGTCCTAAATTATGTCCATGGGTTTTTTCATTACATTATCTGCCTATGGATTTTTTCGTCAAGATTAAGCAAAAAGTTTTGATGCTTGAAAAATCTGAACTTTCGCATAAACTTGAAGTATAAAAACTAAACATTTGCAATTTAACTATATTTTACTAAATTTATTTTGCGAAATAAATCAGTATTCTTAGAATTTGGAATTGTGGCTGCATGCGTCTGTGTCTTCTATAATATTTTAGTTTGAATTGTATTATCTATGAAAGAATACCTGGCAATCTGTTTATAAAAAAACCTTCCATTGCAAAATGCGTAAATGTTGTGTTGTGAAGCGATATTTATTCAAACAAGAAATAAATTATCATTTATTTCCTCGCAAATATGATGAAAATCGTTGAACGTTGAACAAAAGACAAACTTTCCGTGTTCGTTTTTTGAAAGTAATCCAAGCATTTCCATGTTTGAGAAGAAAGCATTTTTGACGCAATCACATGTGGATTTATTATGGGTACGAAATCAAGATATACCTATTCGAATTTGAATTTGCTACGTTCCTGCCACATCTCTTTCACTATCAGTCTTCGCATACGCACCCGTTTATTCTTGTTACTTTTGACTTGGCCTTTTTTAAGGTTGTCCTTAATCTGGTTGAGATATGTGCGTCGAGATCGACCTTACCCCGTGTCGTTCTATTTTGCACAAATAAGCGTAACTTACAATTTTTACGGAAAAAAACTTATTTCCACAGTTCGATTTAGAATTTCATGTTCTATGTTGCGATATAAACTAGGCAGAATGTCAACTCTGTACCGAAGCGAGATAGTATTTTTTTCAGTTCCTGAATTTCTTATCGTAAGTAACGTAACCGAAAATGTAGGTGAAAAAACTTTAGGTACCAACAGAGATGCGCAGTGGGTTCCCACAATCAATCAGTCCGGGTTTTAACCGGGACTTTATTATACCCAAAGCGTCGCGTTTTAATCCATTTCTGTCCCTAATCGTGGGCGGAAACATTACACTCATAAAATAATACGAAATTCGGCATGGTTCCATATTTAATGATAATAATAATCGTATATGTAATACATACAAAGGTTGAAATGACAATGTGTTTGACCATTGTGAGAGAGCGGAACCTGTACTAGGAGTATTCCGACCCCTCACTTTCAGACTCAATCTAGAAATACTGTATGTGCATTTAATAAGTATTAATACTTAATAACAAAAGGAAAAGAAGAGATAACAGAGTTGTCAGAAAGCTAAATCAGTACAATACGTATTTGCATGTTCATGGAACACAAATTGTGTATTTCTCTCTCTCTCTCTCTCTCTCTCTCTCTCTCTCTCTCTCTCTCTCTCTCTCTCTCTGTGTGTGTGTGTGTGTGTGAGTGTGTGTGTGTGTGTGTATACACCTTCGCGGAGAACTCCTCCTGTAGTAGCTTAAATCTTAGATATTCCTTCTATTAATACGTGGGATGCGCTATAAGTTTCCGGAATGAATAAAAAAAAATACTATAAATGGTCAGAAATGAATTTATTGTTTCTCCAAATATTCTCCGTTAGCGTTAATGCACTTTTTCATAAAAATAAACCAATTTTGAAAACAATTATGCCACTCTTCCGGGACAATCTCTGAAACAATAATACTTTTCGACAGCCTCTTCAGGTGATGAAAAGAGTTGACCTAATTATAGTAACTGGTTCTTAATTTTTGGAAATAAATAAGTCACAAGGTGCCAGGTAGGGACTGTACGCGGGATGGCTGATAAGGTGAACGTTGTTCACCTTCAAAAATTCATTTGTCTGTCTGGCCGTGTGAGAACTGGCATTATCGTGGTGCAAGAAGTTACGGCGTTTACGGTTATTTTTACGGAGTTTGTCAATTAATCCATGTTTCGTCAACTGTTACTATGTCCCACATCAAATTTGCCGCCCCTTCGTTGAATCTGGTAAGCATGGCATTGTACCAAGTGACGCGATCCGTTTTTTGAGCCTCAGTCAAGTTGTCTAGGATCCAACGAGAGCACAGCTTTTTCACACTCAAATGTTTGTGTAGTATTGATTGTATTTGACTCATGCTTATGCCTAAAGATGCCCTTAATGCAGAACTTCATGGTATGTATGACATGCCTGTCTATTTTGATCATACGGCGCACAGCATCGATGTTTTTGTTGTTCTCAGCAGTGGACCGGCAACCATCACGAAATTCGTCACTGAGATTCACACGATCGCATTTGAATTCTGCAAACCAGCTATAAATAGTCGTCTTGCATGGTGCTTTATCGCCAAAAGCAGTTTAAAGCCGAGCGAATCTCCGCTGAGCTGTTAAATTACACTTAAAGTCGTAGAAAATCATGCTACGAAAATTTTCACGAGTTAGATCCATGGTGACGTAGACAACCAATTTCTAAAATGACGCCACAATGAAAAAACAAGTGACAGTCAGATGAAACAAACTGTATTCTACACCCAAAGAATTCCATTTTCAAATGTTGCAATTACTTTTTAAATATTGTTTACATAAGTGGCCAGTTCCGGAAACTTATAGTGCGCCCTATGTAACAATACTATTCCTGATAACGTCACTAATTACTGATCTCAAACGCGAAAGTTTCGTGTACTATGACTACCGACCGTACAAACTCCGGGGTATTACTGAGAACACCTAGATCAGAATCAATTTACAAAGGTTCGTTTTTCGAATTAGAGCATTGATCTAAAAAGTCAATAGTAGCGTCATCACTAAAACTTGAAAACAATATGCAGGTTTTTAACCAATATCGGTTTGGTAGTCATTTCATTTCATTTCATTTATTTATTGCTTTTCACAGGTATGGTACAATTTAATAAACTTAAAACTATGACAGCATACATGTGATACCCTGTAAGGGCGTTGCAAATTAAAGTTAAGTGATAGTTACAATATAATTTAGGAACAATCCAAACTTAAAACGTAGGTAATTAATTGATATGGGTATTCTTATTATATTTAAATTAAATTAAATTATATTTAAATTAAATTAATTATTATTTATAAATGTTCAGCACTATATATAAGTCATACATTTAAGTCCCAAAACAATCCCAATCATGTAGAAGCATCAACTATGAGACATACAGTCAGTTAAAAGATGAGTTCTTTATCTTGGCCAACTTTCAAATACTTTTATCATCGAAAAACTCAGACATATTATAATAGGTTTTTAGGATGAGAAAATCCTTTAATTGTTTTTCATAAACCTTATTTTTATCTAAATTTTTAAAATAATTAGGGATATGATTATATATTTTAATTAACATAGAATGTGGAGCGCATGAAAATAGTTTTAAGCTAGAGAAAGGAACTTTTAGCTTATTTAGATAGCGATTATTACGCCTTATTAAATTTAGTGGAGAATATAAGTCTGCATGTTTTTTAACAAATTTACAGGCTTCAAAGATATATATACCTGTTAGGGTGAGAATTTTAAGTTTAGTAAAGTGCGGTTTACAGGAGGCCGTTTGATCGATGTTGGTCAATATTCTAATACATTTTTTTTGAAGAACAAAAATTTCATGGCAGTTATTGCAGTTACCCCACAATACGATCCCATAGGCGAGTCGCGAGTGGGCAAACGCATAATAAGCTGAGAGGGCCGTTTTTAGATTAGTAACACGCTTTAATTGTCTAAGAGCATATATGAACGAAGACAGACGGCTCGATATTTTTTGTATATAGGGTTTCCAATTTATATGTGTGTCTATCTCGATACCTAACATAGTAGTCGAGTCTACAATTTCTAATTTAGTTGATTTATATTGATAATCGATCTCCAGGGCAGGTTTTTGGCGGGGCTTAAATTGGATTAATTTTGTTTTTTTTAGATTTAGTTGTAGGTTGTTGTGATCAAGCCAATCTGTGATTGAGTTCAATACCGCATCTAAGTCCTTCTTTAGTGAATTAGTACATGTGCAAGATAAAACAATAGAAACGTCATCCGCGAACAGTATGCTATCAAAAGGAATTGACTGAGGAAGATCATTTACGTACACTAGAAAAAGGATACAACCCAGAAAGTAGTCGTCACAAACAAAGCCAAGAAAAAACATTACCTCACAAAAACCCATGGGATGATTGAACATGTGCCGACACGTCCGTGCAAGTGCACTGTCTGATGCATACAATGCAAAGCAATGATGTTATAAGAATTTTAGATAGAACAAATTTTTGCTGTTTAGAATTTTACACATGTCTACTTTCGAAATGACTCCGTTCCGATTAACTGAATATTTATATTATGTTAATGTAAAAAATATATATCATAGAAGAAAGTAGCCTATAACGTCGTACCGTCGCATTTGTCGCAGCGATAGAGCTCTGTTTTATACAAACCAAGAGACGAGGGGGCCAATCGCGCTATTTTCGCAAGGTTTAACCTTACAACATTTGAGGTTATGGTTTTGGTTAATTAATGGTTCTACCGACGCACAAAATGCAATCGCGCTATCAGTTTTAATGAACCTAAACCTCAAATTAACCTCAAACTATAACCTCGTATTAAATTTTAAGAGACGTGCCTTGACTTCCTAAAACCGACTAAATTTTACCGTAAAACGCACTGAAATGTCAATATCTACGAATTCAAGTCTATAAAAGAGCGATTTAAAAAAGTGTGTAAAAGAAATGTCATTAAATTCTATTGTAAACAAACATATGTGTTGTGATTTGAACCAAATTAATTGAATTTAGTGTGTTGTTGTTGTAGATAAAACACGCAGAGGCAAGTACCTACACATTGTTTTCCTTTTTTAATATTCTATTTAATAAAATAGTATCTTTTTATACAATCAAATAGGTACGCTAACTACTATTAATTTCGAAATGTTAGCAATGTAGAATTAATAATGATGCTCGTATTTCAGCCAGTGTGGATGCGGTCGGACGGCGAGCGACCACTGTAAGCCAGCTCCATCTTTGCTGGAGTTCGAATCGCACAGAGATTTTGGCTTGAGAATGACTTCGCTCGGCGTTGTTCGCGCGTGTTATCAGCACGCCTTTGGTGCGAGTGTGTGGCTATTTTGTGGCCCCGCAATAGATCCCAAAAGGTGAGCTATAATGCGAGGTAATAGGATACAGTGAGTGGATCACTCACCGTTATTGTACCAGAACTCATATCACTATAATATGCAATGTTATTATTGTTATTCAGGTATGGAATGGTATGAAAAGCAGGGTGAGAATCTACGCCACGTCGACTGCGGCAGAGGCCCTACCAACCTTCCTAAAGGACACCAACTCTAGCACAAAATAACTTCAAACATACAATTCAATAACAAAGTAACTTTCTCACTCTTTATTATTAATTAAAAAACAAAGTAACTTTCAATTTGAGCAAATTCTTTCCCACTCTTTATTCCATCACATCTATTATTTCGTTGACAGCGAGCTGATGAGCGTTGGAGCAGATCCGGGTAGAATTCTTATGCATTGAGGAGCAGCGAGCATGCGAAGCATTCTTGCAGCAAGTGAATGCTGGCAGGGTGCAGGCTGAGGCAGCTATTATTTCTGCCAAAGCAGATGATCTGCATGCCCAATCCGTAGCTGCCATTTGCAAAGCAATTACCGAGTTGGTGCCTGCAGTTAACCTTTTTGATAGACTATTTAACAAGAATGACAGGTTTGTTTTCAACATGTTTTCTTAATTCCTGCTGATGATATGTTCAATTGTGGAAATCTGAAAGAGCGTAAGGAGCGAAGGTCTAATCTGTAGACTTTTGTCCCCTTTATATTTCCACAGTGATATAAACATTTTTTTAAATGTATTTTGAAAAGGCCCCTAAACATTCTGGTGTTTATGTTGGCTTCATACTGTATGTATATAAATACCCATCGTGCTTTATCTGTCACTACTCTCATGAGAGGTATGGCACAGTCTTAAATTTAGGTCTCCAATCTTACTATATACATATTTTTGTTTCAGACTTCTTTGAAGAATCAAAAGCAAGCTCGCTCTGGAAATGAAGGATGATTTGGGGTAGATTGAGGCAATAAATAAACTAAAAATACACTCTTTTTTTTATTTCAACCTCTTAAAAGTATACATCAATTTAGATATTAAGATAATAAACAATTACAATAGGTATACATCGTCATCTTAGAATGAATACCACATATTTCTATGTAATTTTTTAGGATGAAGATAAAAATATGGTGTGAAGTATAGTAAATGCAATAATGTGTGTAGTTAGCATTTTAATTACTTAAATTATACCTCTTTTAGATACTATATTATTACATTATTAATTTTTATTCAACAAAAATCAGTAAAAACAAACTGAAAATGCATATGTGAGGCTTCACTGTAAGGGGACGATATGTTGTATAAAGTCAAGTGTTAAAAGAGATAAATTGTAACCTTGTAATATATTTTTATACAACTATACATATTTTACCTATATCTGTCATTTTTATTTGATAATAATAACAGGAAATAAGACAAGAACTAATAAATATGATGTACATTGTAAAGCTTATTTTCTCACCGCCTTTTAATACCATCTCTTTCGGCATGCCTTTTAGGAAAGCTGCATATTTATTCATAATAACTGGTTTATTTGAAGCAGCTACCGCTTGTGCCTTTCTGACACTGGCTTGGGAAAGGGTGATAAGCACTTGCCAATGAGGGTCACAGGTACGCCCCAGTCGTAAAAACAATACGAGCTATTAAAATCTGTAACAAAATTAATAATGATTTACACAGCATAGACATTTTGGTTATTATGCAAAACTGAGAACTATCGGATTCCACTTAACCCTTACCTTTGTCTCCACATCCAATGCAACAGACCGTCCTTTAACGAGAATATGTAGGCATAGTTCTTCCACCAATCCTGAAATGAATTCCGTGGACAAATGGTATATCGTTTGCGGAATTTCTCCTCAGACATGTTAAATGTGATCGTCTTTTTATGCTTTTTTTTTATTTAAAGCCCGTTCTTAGGCCACATCCACCTCATAAACACTTTCCAAAACATTTAAGTAACCGTGGAACATCTTTTATATACGATAAACGTAGTGAAAAGTTACTCTCCATTAACTGCCACACAAACCTTGACCTTGCAAAGGTTAATCTATTCCCCCAAGGTTACATGTGAGGTTAAAACGTCATAATATTTAGCGCGATACCAATTTGCAACATTTTAGGTTTTGGTTTTACCTTTGACAATTAGCGCGATACCAAATGTGCGTTACGTGTCACACGTCTAAGTTTTGGCTTAGGTTTTTGTTTTGACAGTTAGCGCGATACGAAATGTACACAACGTGTCAGATTGGCGAGGTTGAAGGTTTTGGTTAAACCTTTGACAATTAGCGCGATTGGCCCCCTGATGCAGCCCGCCAAGGTTTTATGTGCGTCCCGAGACACTATTATTAGGAAGGTGCATAAGAAATGAAATTATTTTTTTCGGATTTAAATCGCATTATGTTCGTTTTTCAAACAAACCAGCGTTTCAAGCCCACGGCCATGACTGATTGAAGTCAGCGCAATTTATATCCGAATAAATAGTTTCATTTCCTATGTATGACGCGAAAAGCCAAGAGACGCGCCAAATACGCGCTGGTGACGCGCCTATACACGATTCAAACGTTATGTAGTCGCAGCGAGTAAAGTCCGAGTTTTCACTCGTTAACAAATTTATAGACGCCTTAGACGCGCGCGTCTGTATCGTGTTTTCGCGCATTTGAAATTATACAAACACAACAGTTTCCTTTCTGAGCCTCTATGTGCGTTTACAGCGCCGTAAACGCGCCGTAAGTGTACATCAAAAGGAAGGCTTTTTAAAACTATGGTTTTCTAAATAGTTTAAATCTGGAGCGAGATGTACTATAGGCCCCACTAACTTACTTTAAATGGATGACAAAAAAGGTTGAATATAACTGGACTGCAACAATCAGCCAGAAGATCTTATTAAGACGACAAGAGGTCTACGCGTCTACACTGAAACAAAAGAACTTGACAATAAGGCAGAGTTATACAAAATAGAAGAGGCCTACCAGTCGACCAGTATGTTGATAAATAAGCAGAAGACAAACTACGTTACAGCTTCAACGCCATGTTTGCCATATAAATTTCTGTATCAGCGCATTTTAAGTAACTCAAAACTTGCAATTGATATTCAACGCGTGAATGCATGGGGGTTGCCCGTTTTTTTGTTGATCTTCGCATCTAAAATTACTTTCGTGAGCTTCGTTGCTGACTGAGATTTTTGAATTTTAAAATACAGTTCCTTGAAGATGTAGATAGTTTGTTTACTGGAACATAGTACATTGGACGAAAATTTTTCGTTAATTAATTATGGTGTCTCTAAATATAACAAACATTTATATAACACTGATTCCTTTTTTAATTTAACAATAAATATAGTAGAAGTGCTTAGTGGACGTGACACGTGTGCCAACAATACGCGGCGTTCCGCATACTTGAACTCAATCCGCCATTTTCGCTTTGTACGTCATGATTGTGTTAATTATCTAATTGATTTTAATAAATTTTCCATTTTCAGTCTATCTCAATAGATTTTTTTTTATAAGTTACAAGAATGTAAACTTATACCGCTGCAAAATGGTCCACTTTTTTTGGGGAACGTTAGGCGATAAAATACAAGATAACATAACCGTTCGCCGTCTTTCAGCCATTGCTACTAAATGGCTGCACATTTATTGAAATTTCAAAATCAAAACGTCGCACCTTGCAATAATAGGTATTAAACGTTCAACGATCGATCTGCCAACCGAGTAAAGTTTAGATTATATTAACAGTTGACAATTGCTACATTAATTGCGACCAATAATTATGAAGATTTCATAGTATTTAATATTATGATAGTGTAATTTTTGGTGACGGTAATCGAAGCTTAAGGCCCTTTCTTTGTTTTTTCTTCCGTGATCTCCCCCTTGTCCTACTCGCATCTATTCCTTCCATCCGTCACTCAACGTTTGTCCTCCATGAATAAAATGCCCTGGCATTATTGGACAGCTATTTTCTTCATAAATTCATTTTTTGCTCCACGCCTATGCTGAAGATTTAATTAAAAAACATTTATCATGTTCGCATTTCATTGTGTGTGTTTTCCTCTCGGTTTTATTAATTTTAAATGCAGTATGTAGGAGTCATCATGTTGACATTCTTCGTAACGTATCGATGGCTGACACTATAATGTTTGCCATCATGGTGAAAGCATTGTTGCCTATGGTGAGCGAGATGTACAGGCAAGAAATGGTATGTCGCGGGGAGGCTGCTTTTCCATTATTCCATCATTTGAAACCGTCGCAATACGTTGTTTCTCCATTCATCTCTATCACTCGTCTTCTCGTTGTTCACTCCGTTCAAATTTCATCTTTGACAAAATCCATCCATCTTTTTTATTGTCTTGGGGAAAGCCCCTTAAATCCATTCATCTTAATAAGTGGTAACTTTTGAAACTGTCATCACAAAATTAAATACCTATAAATCTTTAAAACGTTTTAGTTTAACAAAATTCTGAAAATGGCTGATAAACAGAACATGGGCAGATTTGTAAACTTGAAAAATTACTCTGTTCTGAAAATTTTAATTCTTCCAAAGTTTTAAAAAGCAATTAGTCAATTTTAACGTCAGATTGTTTTTGGTTTTTACCGTTCTGTTGATGGGGGAATTAAGGCCAAAATTACTGCAGGCAGGGGTGACACTATGAACTTAACGAATTATATATTCGAATCGGTAAATGAGGAATACGATGTAGGCAATAAAACATTTGAATTTGAATACCTACAGGTTGTAATTATAATGTGAAAAAACTCAAGGTGTTGATGTAATCTTTGTTAAATACAGTAAGGCTCAACTCACACTGGCGCAGAGTCGAAGCGTCGCGACGCGTCATGTTTTTCGCCTATAGCATATTATTAAGGTACAAATTTGTGGTATGCAAACATCATCAGGAATGAGGCGGCAGACGCCAACCACACTGTGATCCGGGCGCTCGAATGTGAACGTCGACGCGCGTCGCCAGGCGTTGTACTTGAAAAACAGGGGGCCTACCATAATCTTTCCGAAAACAATCTTATTTCAATGTAAGCTTATTATAATATTACTCATATTCGTACCATGACGAACCTGTCAACCGAGTAATGTATTATTGCTAAAGTGATTGAAAGAACGAATGATTTCGCAATATTGTCTATTCCTTACTAAAAATAGGAAAGAGATAACGCTATGTGAACTATATAATGCCATCTCTTTATTTTTTGATGTTCCGAATCGTCTTATCGTAGTATAATGTTTAAGTACTCAATGTTATTTACATTCAGAGAATTTTGACTGTTAAGAAAATAAAAGTATGTAATAACAAAATCTATTAAAATTACGTTGTTTTCAATAATTTCTCCGCATTTTCATGAAGAAAAATAAATAAAACAAGCTTAGTCTTGATAGTCACGTTGTGAATTCGGAACTATAGTCTAGTGTCAACTGTTACTTTCGCCAAAGCGCATATAGATGGCGCTGTTAGAATTTTACGAAATAAACATCACGAATTTTTATTTAACGAAAAATTATTTACTATGTACCATTAAATAAAAAAATAAACAAAATATTGAAGAGATATGTGTAAATAAATAAGTTCAACTTAACTATTAATCATTACGAATCAATATTAAGACAATAAAACTGAAAATAATATTGACTCCGTGTAACTATTTTAAGGTTGCTAAATTTGACATGACAGCAATATTACATTAACGTTAAAGTCACGTCATAGTACGAACTGAGTGAATGAATAGTCACATAGCTACCAATAAAACAACATAGTTTTAACATTACATTTACAAATTGCAAACTTACAAAATTTATCATTACAAAAAGCTTACTTTAAGCGCGTTATGGTACGAAGTCAATGTAAGGTTAAAGTAATATTGTTTTAAGTGGTTGTGGTAGGCCCCCACGACGCGACGCGACGCTTCGACTTTGCGCCAGTGTGACTTGAGCCTAATACTTGCGAATTGATAATTTTATACCAGAGTCGCGGATTGGTATCTGTTTTTAACGTACACATACTGGTAGTCCTGCAATAGGAAACCCTGTGTCGCAGGTGCCATGGATACACATACAGGCACACTAGTTGCAAAACATTGTAAATGGCAAATTTTGAATATCGACCAGAACCTTATTACAGAAGAAGTGTGTGTATATATATATATATATATATATCATATAACCGTCGGGATGCAAAGGTGTTCAAAGCCTTTCAGTGCTTGACATCGCTTTAGCTCAAGTAACAGTGCACTTGAGACACCGCCATTTAAGCTCAGGGATCTGAGAACTAACAACGTCTACAACTCCGGATTACTGATTTCAAATCTATACGTACCTACCTCTGTTTTCCAAGCAATATGCTAGCGTGAATTGCGTCCATGCTATAGATACCTCACGTCTGGAGAGTTTGAAATAAAAATTCTTACACGACTTTTGACTTCGGACTTTATTAACTTCCAAGTTTATTATCATTTTTTATCACATCGGATGAGAAAAATTTAAAAATTTCACAGAATATTAGCAAGTTACTGGATGGAACTTTATTATTTAAAAAAATGAACGATTGATGGATTACTATTTTAAAAGCTATGAGTCATAACGAATATTTTCATTATGAAGTGAAAATTGAATATAGGCCATCCCTGGAGTCTCGCGGCCAATAGTGTGTGTTACGTGCTGGTCTGCCACGCAGAGGTCCCGGGTCCGATTGCCGGGCCGAAAGAAATATTTGTATAGCCTACATTTATTTCTCTCGTGAGTTTGAATGTAATTTGTGGCTATCTATGGGTGTGTACATGGCACCAGCGACACTGGGTTTCTCTAGTGCGGGGCTAGGAGTGTGCTTTAAAAAAAACATTCCTGCCAGTCTTCTGGTGATCAAAGTAAGGAAACGTAATGTAGAACGCCCTGAAGTAAGATGACGACCTGATGGTACTTGGATGCAAATTCAAATTCAAATTCAAAATTCAAATTCAAATTCAAATTCAAATTCAAATTCAAATTCAAATTCAAAATAATCTTTATTTCATAGGTAAGCATTATTACACTTGAAATCGTCACAATGGTTAAACTCTACCGCTCATTCGTAAGGCAGATTCCCCTGAGAAGAATGAGCAAGAAACTCTAGGGGTTGCTCTTTGTAAATAACATTTACAATAATTTTTTTTTATTTGAAATATCAGAGATCGAGACTACCTCCATGAGCTAAACGGGTTACTACCACGGATTTTTGTCATCCAAGTACGCAGAAGTTGTGTAATAACCTTTAGTATAAAGTTTTTGTTTCACTATAGTTTTAAACCTCGTGAAAGGCAAATTTTGTATATCAACCGGAATCTTGTTATAGAAGCGTATACATTGCCCCTTGAATGATTTTTTGACATTGTGAAGACGACTATCAAGAAAAGCTAGTTTATTTCTATTCCTCGTATTAATGTTATGTCTGTCACTATTTTTCATAAATAAATTACTATTCCTTTTAACATAAATTACATTTTCATAAATGCACTGTCATTGGGAGTGATCTCTCGCTGAGCAGTGTGACACAAGCCATGCTGGTGAGTGAGAGAGCATGGGACGCTGTGGTCTCCTTTTGCGAGGATGTGATGTCGCAAAAGGAGATCGCAGAAAGAGCTAGGGAGGAAGACGTCCTTGCGGACCGTATCCGGCGCAGAAGGTTGGGGGGTCGGCGAAGACGTTACAATCTTCTCCTTCCCGCTTCAGCTGGCCTAGGGCACAATGTTACCTGACCGGGAGGTACCCAAATGCACCCGGGTATCTCCCATAACGTGAGGAGGGAACAACCGCCGGCGAGTCTTAACGGGGTCCCACGAGCCGGCACCGGTGGGTGAGGGTGCATATACAGGTTTTTAGTAGGTAGGCCTCCGAGTATCCATCGGACGAGCTTGTTTCGCTGGGTGGATCAACAGACGAGAGTCCCACATAACCCCGCCATGTCATCGCCCGCAGCGGGGTATACGTAACTCATTTTCCAGTGTATAAAAAAAAAGGTAGGGGTATGCTAATGCACTCGTCCGCGCCCCCACCAGCGGCTGATTGCACCCTGATCAGCCCCTCCCCTTGAAGGGAGACACATCGATCCCCCGACTCCAAATATCAGGCTCGCCGAACACCAGACGAGCCTTCCATCCCGGGCCCCTCTATGTTGGGCAATAAACTCCCCCAAGTCCGCCACAAACCTATCTTAGAGGCTCCTTTTCTGCACCTCCTGGTGCACAACATACCATTCCTTTCCTGTACATCAGGCGCATCCTGGACAACAATCGACGAATACCTTACACCGCAAATGCATTCCCTATGGTGGCAAGCATTATAGTGTATGCCATGGATGCCATAAGAAGAAGAACTATAGCAGCGAACTGCCAAATACATTAATGATACTCGAATAGTTTCAAAACTAGGTCTTTAGCAAATAGTGTACTACAAGCAGGCACTAAAATTTACTAAAATGCTTCAATAGTGGGTTGTCCAATCAATACGTATTATATGTCACTTGTCCAATCAAACAGTATCAACGCTCTATTATAAGTCTGCATAGATAAATATGCCATTGCCCTAATTTGGTACAATCCCCAATGTATGCAAGGTTATACCCCCTGCACACCGCAACCTCACTCCTCTTCTTGTATTGAGCACTTATTGAACTGCATACGGATGTTTGTCGTGCTTGGTGGTAGTAAACATTTCATTTTAATTAAAACCTGGCCATTCGAATCGAATTCTGCAATAGATAACTCCTTTAATACAGAGAAATATTTCGTAAAGTTTTTATAATTTGTGTAAATATTTAGTGAAATTTGGATATACTTATTATCAATTACTAATTATTTACCGTTCGGATGTCAGATCCATCAGTTACCCACCGCCTTTACCCGGTCATCTGTCCATCTAGTACAAGGCCGTCCCACTGAACGCCTTCCGGTTCGTGGTCACCATTCAAGAACCTTTCTGCCCCAGCGGCCGTCAGTTCTACGAGCTATTTAATAGAAGTTAATTAAATTACTTCAGTTTTTTAAAAAAAGTTTCGAAATTGTTGAGACTGAAAGGTCGGTTTCGAGCGTCAAAAAATTATCAAAACTCGAAAGTTGTAAGCGCGCTGCTGGCGAGTCCTGTTGGCGCCGCTTTAGCATGTCCCATGGATTGTAATGTAGCTAGAAGAGTAGTAGCCTCCGCAGCCTCCGCAACCTCCATACATCTTGCTTACTAAGTTTAAAGTTCAAAATGCAAAAAGGAAAAAAGAAACAGTGGAAATAAATCCGATCTTATAAACATTTATTCCGGTTTTAATTAACGAGCAGTGTTCGCTGTCGCGATGGGGCAGGGAGTGCTCATGGAACGAAACAAAATCAGAATGGCGAGGCAAAGGAAAAGAAAAGAACTATTCAAAATTTAAAAACGAGTGGCCAGGAACCGGAAGGCGTTGGGATGACGATGTGAGGAGGTCACATCGTCATCGGGATGAAAGGTTTCAGGCGATATGGGTTGGAGACTTCACACGTTTTCCTAGAGTTGTGAACCTTCTTCGACCTGCAGGTTTCCTTCGCCGAAAAACACTTTGCACATAAATTTCGAAAACCTCAAGAGCGGGCCCGGATGCAAACCCACGGTCTCTGCTTGAGATGCGGTAGGTCAAACTACTAGGGCATCATGGCTCTATGCGACTTATCTATGATCTAATGCGCCATATCGAGATTCTAATTATTAATTAGTCAAAATAATAATGCGTCGAGGTTACTAAAGTGTTAAAATATGGTTAAGCGCGTTTACGCACTGCATTCGATTCGTATTTATTCCGAATCCGAAACTATACAATTCTAGAAAACTCGGGCCCACTTCGAATCTCGCTTGTGCACCAAGTCCGAGAACAACACGACTATCGCTTGTACACCTAGAGATAAAATGATCCTTGTGACATTTCGGACCGTCATTTCTCGGATCGGAACTGGGGGTCTACTCTCGATCTCCGACCGACATCCGTCCGAAACAATTACTGTCAAATAAGCAATACTTGAACAAATGAAAAGACGCGTGGTGCGAATGAAGCTTCATACTGGATACTTGTCTTTTAATTTTATCGAATATTACATATTTGACAGTAATTGTTATAGTAATAGTAGAGTACCTGATACGAATCGGACGTAGTACGCAACGCTCTTTATAATATTTTAATTCGTAATTCGCAAGAATTTTCGAGGTTATAACTCATCAATGGTTTCCATGAAACCAAATATATCTCAAAAGAAATCCTCTCATTTCAAAATGTTTTAAAACAGAATAAGATTTGAAACTAAAAATGTTGAGAAGAAAATATAATTCAGAGCAAAGATGTTCAAAGAGCAAAGTGGAATTTCAGAGGATCACTTATTAAAAGTTTTCAAGTAACACGTCGGGCTTAAGGGCTGTAAGTTCTGATGGAAACTCACGCTCGACCGGACGCATTCACTCCATTAACGCCGGCTAGTTTTAATTTGAAATTGAATAGGGATGTCCTAGTAACAATAACAGTACCTGTACCATGAGCATACTGTGACGGTTGTAGCTAGTGATCTTTACACGATCGCTGTCGTATGACGTATTATAGAAAATTATACAGGGCCCGCTTGTGGTCCCGAGAAGAAGTAACATGTTACATAATATACATAATCTTGGGTAATATTCCGAAAACTTTCAAATAGTGGATTTTTTCCGGAAAAATTGTCCAAAAATTGGAAACATTTTAACAATTGGAAAAATATAATTTGGAAGGTTCATATTATGTTCCACGTTTAGAAATATCTTTTGAAGTTTTATTTAGCGTTAATCATTTCCGCTTAATAGAAAAACGAGATTTTAAAATGATTTCACAACAACGAAAAAAACAACCACAACTTGTTGTTGGCTCCATCGTTTTCGTTCAGTAACTTCATCTTGTGACAGGTGTCAACGTCAATTATGTTAAATGAAAAATATTAGAAAAATATCCGGAAAATATATTTTTTAAATATGATATTTTCAAAATAGAAATTTTTCCATGAATTAACACTACATATACATATTTCACGCGTTTACGTAGTTTACCTGCATTCACACTTTGACAATGACATTAAATGAAATTTCTTTATTTATATTTTGGACACGTAATTAGGATTCATACTATACAACTATTCTATTGATTTTAAAACAATGTGTATACCTAAAAACATCTTAAATACAGAAAAAAAATAAACGAAACATAGACAGCTGAATAGTATAGTTTTTTCTTAGGCAATAGAACATTTAACAGTAAAGCACGTAGATAATTTACACAGGTAACTAAAGTCTGACTCTGAAAGAACCTAAGACTTGGATTTTTTACACAGAACAAAACTACACTTTTAATTAAAAAGAGATCTTCGATGTTCAGAAAATAAATCTTTTTTTACTTTCGTTTGCTTCTTGTAGTTCATCACTCTACACTCGTAGGAATAAAAACCACAGAATGTGGTATGTGTAATGCTTATAATTACATCATAAGTTTCATAAGAGGTTATACTCGAAATAAATATTTTTAAAATTTGGAAAAGGGGAAACTAAGAATAATACTGTTGTATATCCATAGAACTTATGAGTTTTGTTAAAGACGTGACGTTAAGGTTAAATAAAAACTTTTTTCGGAATATATTTTTATATCTTAATTTAGAACTCCTTGATAAGCAACTGACACTACTTTTTTAAATTTGCGCGAAAACCATTGACTTACAATTATATGGACGTCGGGTCCGCGCTAAAAAGTGTCCGCACTTGTAAGGCGCTAAAATCGTATACAGAGCGCCAAACTCCGCTTTAGTCTTCATTTGTTCTACTGACAGCGCGATACTGCGATGACATTACAATTTAAATTTCGAATAGGTTGACTTGGGACATTTTTTTCGTGGTTTTTGTATTAGACCCGTCGTCCATTTATTTGTAAGTCAATGGCGAAAAATTAAGTGAGATCGATTTAATGTCTGGGGATGGAGGTAACGCTATTTCGAGTATTCAGTATTCCGTTTCACATCTGCAACCAGGATATCAAAACTTGTCGAATTATACGAACTATTGCTACACCCAGTATCCACCAGATTTGTCCGCATTGGACTTTTCAACCGACTTCATCCATAATATTTGTTAGTAAGAAATGTACTTAAGCTGTAGTAGTAGTATTTTGAAATAATTCTTATAAATAAAAATTATTCATACCTGATGGAAGAATAACGCATCCAGTCATGTTAAGTGGCTACGCATAGTCGGCAGCTACCAAGCGCATCCACCGCCCCAGCACTGGGAACTCCAACAACTAAAGCGCTCAGGATGCCGTTCGTACTGAGGCGCATGCGATGCAGTAGCAATGCGCTACGCTTTCACATGATAGCTTAAAAATCGTCAACATATTTCTCAGCGAACATGATTGTCGCGGAAAGAGGTGGAAGTCGGCACAGCATCCTGAATGCATTGTTGTATTCGCATATGTTGTTTGTTTATGCCCGCCGTGTTTATCTGACCCACCGGTTGCACATATAAAAGAACCCGGTAATATGCTTTAAACAGCGTTACCTTCAATCGAGTATACAACCAGAAATTTTAATAGAGACGAAATAGGGGCCATATATTCCTTATCTCTAACAATACCGTGCTGTTCTATTCGGTGGTGTGGGAAAAACAGCAAAACATCTAATTACAAAACAAACGGAATCACATTTAATCGGTAATTAAATATTAAATATGTAATTTTGCAATTGTCGTCCATTATAGCAAAGCTCAAGTTAACTGGTCGATTTGAAGTGAAACAGTTGACGATACCCATTGACGAGACCCGTCAATTGTTTCGAAGTTGGGCTAGCCAATCGGAGCGCAGTTGTCGCAGTAATGATATGGCAGAATAGTTTTCAAACAAATTAAACGACATTTCGCCTCTATTTCTGGTTATATAACCTGGTAACTAAGCAAAGACGACACGATCCCTTTTCATCTCGTACACAACTTCGCACAGCACACTCACATAGATTCTTCTGCTTCCTTGGCACATTCCTTTATTTTAAAATAAATTCTACTTTGCATTATTTTCATATGAATAAAACTGAATGTAAAAAGACCGTCAAATTTTGGCTTAAGAGTAAAACCTACAATGATACCGGGGACTTGTTGGAAGTTATTTCATAATTTATATTTATATAATAAGTAATGTTTAAATATTTATCTTTTATAAATTGTAACTACTTAGAACTACTTATCTTTTATTTGTTAAATTTATAAAATCTTTATCTTATTTTTTAAAGCTTTGTTATGAAAAATGCACTATTAGGCACTAAGATTAAAATGTTTAATTTTACCATGATTATTTTATATAATTTAGATTTTTTTTTTGTTTATTACTGTTTATTTTAATATTTTATCTTCATTACATTGTTTTCATTATAATTGTATTAGATTAAGTCATATTGAAATAAATTTATTTTTATCTTTATATACTCGATGCCTTCAATCAATCAATCAATCAATTTATTTATTTGTCAGAATAAGGTACATTATGATCAGGATCTTATTTTAAATAAATCCAACTTATTCTAACATAATCGGCATACAAACACATATATGTCAATCAACTATTTACTAAGATTACTACAATCAATTAATGAAAACTCCACTATTTATTACGATTAATGAAATTGTCAAACATTGCAAATAAAGTAAAAATACAAAACTATAAATATATAATAATATATGTAAATATAAAGTCCCGGCAACGTCAACAAATCTAGTTCCTTAAAATACGGCTTACAGCTGTCCGTTCGTCTTAAATTACAGATAGCTCTCACACACTTATTTTGTGCGCAGAATACGGAATTAATACCTGAAGCATTTTCCCAAAACATACCGATTCACTTCATCTGTACATCATGCAAACCTGCGGGTCAGCATATTGCAACGGACAGCCAATGCCCTGCGCTCCCTTTCCACATTGGCATTATCACATGGGTTTTTTTTATAATATCAAGTGACGGGATGAACACGTCGTGCGTCTGATGGTAAGCTACACGCTTGTCCATAACAGTTGCAGTGTCACTCAGAGCTTTAAATCGCAAAGATCTAAGGGGCACTGCCACTACGCCCGTCACCCTGAGACATAAGTTGACAAGTCCCATGCGCCTGTAATTTTACCAGCACTCAAAGTCTAGGAACACGGAAGTCAAATTGCCTCACTTAATGACACTTTTCACTTTAGATACCGGGAGAATTTAGACGGTATGTCTATGTTCTCCCAATGTCTACTCGTATAGCGTTCTAAAATTTAATTATTTTTAATAAAAATGGAAGTAAATTAATTTGCTACTCCGCGAACCCAGTGAAGGTTAAATCATGCAAAATAGCTGCGCTTGTGTTCAATATTTTTTTAATGCAGTTAATTTTACCACCCTCCCTCCGCATAAAATTAATAAAATAAATAACACAAGCGCAATTACAGTCAGAGCCTAAGAAATTCTTCGGCTGAGTGGAGAAGCAAATTAATTTAGTTCCATTTTTATTAACGTGGACTTCCGCGAAGTTCCTGAATCTATTATTTACTTAGTGTTTTTTTATAATATCAAGTGACGGGACGAGCAAGTCGTGCGCCTGATGGTAAGCTACACGCCTGTCCATAACAGTTGCAGTGCCACTCAGAGCTTTAAATCGCAAAGATCTCTGGGGCACTGTCACTATGCCTATCACCCTGAGCCATGCCCATACTTAGGTAAAGGTGAAATTTCACCCTGTAATTTCACCCTTACCCTTCAAAACCGAAACACAGTAATGCTGACAATGCTATTTGGCGGCAGAAATAGGTAAGGTGGCAGTACTTCCTGGACGGAGCCCTACTTCTACTAAAAAAGGTCCTCGGTGCCCCAGTGAACCAGATACTTAAAACTGTTTTCTCTGCTTTAGATGAGTACCACATAGATTGAAGGACGGCACTATGCTATAAAATTATAATATAATAAGCAATGATAAAGATTATTATGAAAAGAGGTTTCATGATGAATTTCTTCAGCGATTTATTATTGGTTCTGCATCAATCAACAAAATGCGTTGAGGACCTTTATGATGATTACCTCTTGAGGCATGACGGTTGTCGTCTTCTTGGACAAAATGGTAATCGTCTTCACGAGAATCTTTCATCGTGTTTGATGCTTCCGAAAACTATAAATTGAGTAAGAAAAAATCAATAATTAGAAATTAAACTAAAATGTTTTAACCTATTAAAGAGTCAAGAGATTGACATTTAAGATTTATTTAAATTCAACTTTACGTAGCTTACGATAACAATGACGTCCAAAGCGTCGAACTTGATGTACTCTTGAATGTATGCGTAATTCTGAAACCTGGAGCCCTATCATAACCTTTCCAAAAACAATCTTATTTCAATGTAAGCTTATTGTAATATTACTCATGTTCGTACCATGACGAACCTGTCAACCAAGTAATGTATTATTGCAAAAGTGATTGAAAGAACGAATGATTTCCCAATATTGTCTGTTCCTTACTAAAAATAGGAAAGAGATAACGTTATGTGAACTATATAATGCCTTCTCTTTCTTTCTTATGTTCCGAATCTTTTTATCGTAGTAGAATGTTTAAGTACTCAATGTTCTTTACATTCAGAGAATTTTGACTGTTAAAAAAAGAAAAGTATGTAATAATAAAATCTATAAAAATTACCTTGTTTTCAATAATTATTCCGCATTTTCATGAAGAAAAATAAATAAAACAAGCTGAGTCTTGATAGTCACGTTGTGAGTTCGGAACTACAGTCTGGTATCAACTGTTAGTTTCGCCAAGGAGCACATAGATGGCGCTGTTACAATTTTACGAAATAAACATCTTGTATTTTTATTTAACGAAAATTTATTTACTATGTGCTATTAAATAAAAAAAAAACTAAATATTGAAGAGATATATGTAAATAAATAAGTTCAACTTAACTATTAATCATTACAAATCAATATTGTTTCCATTGCATCCGTGTAACTATTTTAAGATTGCTATATTTGACATAAGAGCAATATTACTTTAATGTTAAAGTGACGCCATATTACGAACTGGGTGAATGAATAGTCACAAAGCCGCCAATAAAACTATGAGTTTTAACATTACAATAAGCTTACTTTAAGCGCGTTATGGTACGAAAAGTCAATGCAAGGTTAAAGTAATATTCTTTTAAGTGGTAGGCCCCGTTATCATGTCGTGGTGAATGTTCACCGATCCCACGGCGCCGACTCAACCGGCGAGAGGGAACCCCGGGGGGGTTTTAGTGGGGTAGGCCCTCCAGTCTGGAGGGAGAGTCCCCACATAATCCATAAAGACATAAGACATAAGGTATCCATACAGATTTCCCCAGTCACCCAAAAAAAAAAAAAAAAGGCCCCGTTATCATCCATCAAAGAAAGTTTTTTTCAGAATAAGATTGAAAAACTGTTCTTGACGAAACCAAATTCGAGCGTCTTTATTTAAAGATTAGAGAAAGAGAAAAAGTCGCTGAATCACATATGCCATGGGAGCCTACCCGATTAGAATATATGCAAGCATACTGATTGAAAGAAGAAGGTTCTAGAAGGAAGGCTGTATGACAGACGGAATCAAGAGCTTTTCCATGTGCAATACATTTTACTTAAATATCTATTACCTGTTGTTTTAATTCCAAAATTTTCTACGAACCCAAGTAACGGCACGAAAAAATAGAGCGCCTGGTTGTATGCGACTCAGAAATATCAGGCGTACTGGCACTGCCCGTCACCCTGAGACATAAATTGAGAAGTCTCATATGCCTGTAATTTCACTAGCATCGTTACTCTTCAAACCCCTTCGAAACCGGAATGCAGTGAGCATTACTGCTGGGCGGCAGAAATAGGTAAGGTGGCAGTACTTCCCTGAACAAACTCTTTCACAAAGAACTCTATGCTAGTAACCTACTTTATTCGATTCTCTTCTTGCAACAATGCAAGTCAGACGTTGCCACAGCACCACCGGAGAAATCATATAGCTTCTCGGTCGCTCTCTTTTACCATGATAATCGAACGCATTCAAACCACTTAAAAATGACAATTATTAAAGCCACATCTCAAGTCAGCGATGGTAGATGTAAAGATACCTCCCTGACTGAAGGAATAAATTTCTCACACATGGCGTTACGGCAAAAAAGTCGTTAAAAACCAAAAGCAAAGATACTCAACACATAAAAAAATTCTTAAGGTCTGTTGATTCTTTCCGTGGCATTATCCAGCCGGATCGAGTGAATATTTCTTGGCGTTTTTTTCTTGTGAGTAGCAGGAGAGCTCCTTGTGAAAGAATTCGTCCAGGGTAGTCCTGCCACCTTACCTATTTCTGCCGCCAAGCAGTAAAGTCAGCATTACTGTGTTCCGATTTTGAAGGGTCGTTATATATCTCTGGGTGACGGACACATGGGTAGTGCCTCTCAGATCTTTGCAATTTAAAGCTCTGAGTGGCATAGTAACTGTTATGGACAGGCGTGTAGCTTAACCATCAGGAGCACTTGATGTTATACAAAAAAAAAATCTTTGTTATAATATTTATAATAAGATCATTGTTTTATTGATTCCAACACTCACACCAAGTTGATAACCGGTTTCAGAATTATGCAATTTTCTAAATCTATATTGAAAATACGCCTAAATCGTATAGATAAGCTCATGGTATAATAAAGCCTATTGTGTTCTTACGTCAAAAATACTTTTATCACGTGATAGTCATAAACATAATACTAAGTATATAAAACTTATTAGGTATGTGTGAAATTTTATAACACTTATTACAAGTATAAAAAAGTTACCGACTAATTTCGTTCGTAGAATAATTTATTTAACCTCTTTCCCGAAAAGTTGCCATTTTGCAGATGTGTCCTTATTATACCAAGGGTACGAAATATAAGCTGCATAATATTGTTGTACGTTACCATGGTGTTGAGTATATTAAGGAGCGGTACCAAACTGAGTTTAACAGTTTTTGTTTCCGTCTCTTGAGTATCAAATCGGTCAATATCAAAGTCGCTAAGGAACATTCTTTTTTTCTTTATTCGTCTTTTATTTTCTTCATTTAAGAACCTGATGGGGAGTCACGTAAGAAAATTAAACAAGTGCATAATATATCGAGTCTTAAAGTGCTTTTCCTGCGGCGAGGCGAGACGAGACGGTATAAGACGAGGATTGAAATTTGTATGGCAAAATGTGAACTATGTCTGCGTATCTTTGATGGAAATAGTCTGGATTGACGAGGATGTGCGAAGCGAGAATTGAAATATTTGTTGATGTAATATTGCGGCCTATATGGAGTATTTATTAACTCTGCAACGGAAACAAGATTTCTCGCGCAAGCTCGCGATCCATTGCGAGATTATGGGGTACGTACGATTTGAGGTTTAAAAAACGATGGCTTCATCTAATTTTTCTTCCGTTAACATATTTAATAATAATTTACGGGACATGTTACTTTGGCAGCGTGTTTATTGTTAAACGAACTAAACAGCACTGAATCTACATTATTCACATTTTCTATTCTCACATTTTCTATTTTACATTTTCTATTTTCACTATTCATAGCTCGAGATGTCTATTAACACCAATCGCGAGCTCTTGATACCTATTAATGGCAATTTTTGGAAGAAATAGACTGGTGAGATTTTGATTTTCGTCTCGCTTCGTCTCGCCTCACCTCGCCGGTGGAAAAGCACCTTTAGGCGTTTGTGTTTTTTTTTTATTTGATCTCTCTTCACATGTCTCACGGTCACGAGTGAGTGTTTCATTCCCTACAAAATAAACCTCAATTTACATTATTCTTAAAACATGTAAGTAGGTACTCTTATTGGGTTGTACAGCCTAAGCCAAGGTGAAAGTCAAAGTCAAAAAATCATTTATTCCATAGGTAAAATAAATTTACACTTCACTTAAGACGTCATTTTTTAAGCTACTGCTCACTCACTGTGCTGACTTCCCTGAAAAAAACGAGCTAGAAATTTTAAGGGTTGCTATTTTCAAATAAACTTAAATGCTATGGAATTCACTGTTTATCAAATTTGCGAGGAATCTAGAGCCGCATCGTCTTTAACTAACACGTAGTCTTCAATTTTGTAACATAAATTTCACGTAAGTTTGAAACTTAGGAGATGATAATCTTAATATATGCTCCGGAATCTTATTGTAAATACAGTGCCTCAAAAAATAATCGTTTATCTCAGTTAAACGAAATTGTGGCACCTTGAGTTTGGACTTAGGGGGATGTAGAATGGGATGACGATCATGATGATGATAGTTTTGAAAGAAGATTTCAGAGAAACACTTAAACTGGTTATGGCTTTTCAAGGTAGGCCTAGCTGCGCAGGTGATAAGCGCGCAGAAAAACCATACAACGGCTCACGCGCTTCAAACGCGTGACATTGAATCGAGTTCGTGTTTTAACCAAGCCGTTTCTGAAGCGTTGGCGTTTGGATATTTAGTAAACAGTCCGATCGTGCGGACGGTAGGCTACACGTGACTGAGCCGTTAGCAACTTCAGCTATGTGAATTTCAGATTGTCGGCGGTTTTGTGTTTCCTCCATAAGTATAATGTTTGTTGTTAATGTCTAGTGTGCACAATTTTTCTTCACTTGAAGTTTTTTATTGGTTTTGTAACTGCTGCTCTATAATCATAATTATAACTTTTAACCGACTTCAAGAAAAGAGGATGAGGTTATACGTTCGGCTGTATGTATGTTTGTATGTTTTCAGATATCTTCGTCAATTGTGAACCCATTTTGAAAATGCTTTTTTGGTTTGAAAGGGTGCAATTTCGCTATGGTTCCATTGTCACCAAGTCAGAATCTGATGAGGGGATCCCTTGAAAATCGAAGGAAATCTTCAAAATTTACAGACATGTGTATTCACCAATTCCGCCATCAATAGCAGACCGATTTTGAAAATTCTTCTTTTGTTTGAAATGGTCTGTCGAGGTGGTCCCTGATGCTGTTCTGGGTTCGTTTCGACAATCACAAATTACTAATTATTTTCCGTAAATAAATGTTGACTATTCCTTATCACAATACGTGTAATCAACAAACCACCGTCACCATGACAACAGAAAAGAAAATATAAAATGTACAAAAGAGTCCGTAACAGTCCCATTGTCACCAAGAAGTCAGAATGTGATGAGAGGATCCCATGGAAATTGAAAAAAGCCGACAAGCACACTTCTGAGGTCGGTTTTTTTTTTCAATGAAAAAGTTACAATTAATTAAATCGTGGCAGGTTAATTTATTCCACACTGTTCTTTCGAGGCCCGAGAACTTAACGAGTGCGAGTTTTTTTGTGTCCATCAGGATGGCTGGACTAAACGAGATATGCAAATCAAACTGTGCTTATTATTTACTACCTTTATCTACAATTTAGTACCTTTATTGACATATTTTGTAACATAGCGAAATAATAAAGAAATAAAAAGGCCAGCCATTCTGACGTCAGGTTGACTGGACCACTTTACGTTTTTCATGGTTCTAGCAGAATATATTTTACTTTTTTCATATAACTATTTACTACCTAATTTCTACCTAAACATACTTTTTTCACTATTTTAGAAAGCTTCTATAAAAAGTTATTTAAAAAAAATAATAAAACGCCTTTGCAAAAAGTATCTTCTGAAAAGATAGTTTATCTTCTCCGTGTAATTGCTTTATAAATAACTGATTATAATTCGTTCGTATTCCTTAATACCTACAAATGGAATTAACATTTGTAGTAGTGAATTCAACTAGTAATTAATATATTATTTTTTATAAAATATTGCTTGCAAAGATAATCCGGAAAACACTGCTGGCATATTCTAAGCATCTGCAAAGGTATTGTTAGCAATTACACTGAGAAGATTAACTGTCTTTTTAGAAGATACCTTTTGCAAATGCGCTTTATTATTTTTTAAAATAACTTTTTATAGAAGCTTCCTAAAATAGTAAAAAAAGTATGTTTAGGTATAAATTAGGTAGTAAATAGTTATATGAAAAAAGTAAATTGTGTAATACTAGAACCATGAAAAACGTAAAGTGGTCCAGCCAACCTGACATCAGAATGGCTGGCCACTTCATTACTTTAATATTTCCGTTAGCGTAAAGATACTAAACAGTAGAAAATACGTAGTAAACAATGAGCACAGTTTGATTTGTATATCTCCTTTGGTACAGCCATCCTGACGGACACGTTTTGTTCGGTATTCGTCGATACCGAAGGCGCGTGATGATAGGTGGAATCTTGTTTTTTTCTGAATTGACCGCCAAGACCGTTCTGCTTGGTTTGCGTGTTAGCGGTCTGTGAATGCATTGATTTGTTTAGAATCTGGCGATTCCTCCTTGCCTTACACTGGTACAATCATATTTACTACATGCCAAGTTACTAATTATTAAGTATTTAGAATTAATTACAACGCGGGCATCGTATTCTGCCAGTGATGTTTCATATTTCAAATTGTATGGTACTCCAGCTTATCTTCATCGACATACAACTCTCGCTTATCAAGATCCTTTTATTCCGCACAGAAACATTTTTGGGCTCACGTTTCGTTATCTCGAAAGGTTAAAAACAAAAGCACGACTTAAGAAAAATCTCGAGTTTTATCGGAGTCACGTTTGTAATAGATTGACTTAAAGAGTATACTGACTACAATAATGACTTCGTTAACTGTGACATAAGAGTGCAGGATCATTGTAAATGAAATTTTCTTTCCAAATTTATAATAAAATTATTACCTTCGCAGTGTACTAAGGATCAATTTACTGCGGAATGGAATGGAAGCAATGGAAGAAGAATGGAATTTTTGTACCGAAATGACGAAGAAATGA
>NW_020653853.1:3644994-3695187 GCF_003589595.1 Hyposmocoma kahamanoa
TTTAGTCATTGGGTGGGGATTCCCCCATGCACAGTCCATGAGTCAATCAATGCTGCAATTCCGGTTTTAAGGACATGAGTATAAAACAATGCAACTCGCTTCGTATTGATTAGTTTGGTTATTTCGCAGTCGTAGAATAGAAGTGAAGTGTTAACGATTTGTTTGCTTATTCGCTAGTGAATCCGTTATTTTCTGTCCGTTTGTTGTTCGATTACACTTACAAGGTTAGACCAAAATGTTTAATTAATACATAAGTGCCTATCAAACGTAAGAGTAAGATATCTATTGGAAAAACCACAGCAAAACTGACAATGGCGACGATCGTCCTTACAAAAATGACACTGGCCATGTCTGTGCACTAAAAAAGATATTTATTTTTTTATGTAGTGTTTTCTGCACCACAAATTCGCCATTTACAGTATGGTTCATTTTGCCAGTAAGCTTTTTTAATAATTTCCAATGAATCTTTAACCGTGGGATTTTATTATTAGAAAATACTTTCGACTTGGATAATATTATTGAATGATGAATAAAAATTAACAAATCTTAACTCTTATTTGTTACTACTCATCGCTAAGATTAAGGAAATCAACGAAAACAAAACAAAATTAAGGACGATTTTTAAAATGGTGTAAAGTGAATCAAGAGAATATTTCTCACGGCATTTACATCTAAGAAATTTAAATTTAAGTCAATCCATAGTTTATGATCTTGAACACTGTAGTATAGTACCTGTTAAGCTATGTGTGTGTAACATACTATCATAATAATATACCTATCACTTAAGTGTAAGCGTAGTAAAATTGACTTTCTACTAATTCAAATTAAAGAGAAATAATTTTTTTAAATAGTTTTTCGGCGCCGATGTAGTCCTATTTTTCGAGATACGACAAGATCGCTTTCCGGCGTCGATATATACCGAATAATCTGCTGTTAAAAAAGCAAGGATTCAAAGATATTAACCAAAATCAATTCACTTTCCAGATGGGGTTATTATCCGCTGTTATAGTCGGATCGTTAGGGGGCATTGTCATCGTGACTGGTGGCGTTGGCCTGAGCGTTGTGGCCCCAGTATTAGGCTTTAGCTCCACGGGTATTGTTGCCGGGAGCACCGCGGCTGCAGCTCAAGCCTATGTAGGCAACGCTGTTGCAGGCAGTGTGCTTGCAAAACTGACTTCAATGGCCATGCTTGCTCCTACTCCTTGAAAGGTGTGTGTAAACAATAAATTGAGGTCATAAATAATGAACTGTATTTTTATTCAACTCGTTCATAAATGTCGTTCAGATATTCTATTTACTATACAAGAATTTATTATAATTCCTAACTATGAGACAAGACCGGATCGAAATGAGATTATCATTACGATAACTCAGATCGTGATTATAGCGACCGTATTGATTATTATTGTCAAAGACATCACTGATAACTAGTTACATAGATCGGCTGGTAAAACCCCGAAAAACCTTTATATATAACGACTGGCAAATACACTGCGTTTACAGCGCCACGGATCAGTAGACTGAGCCCTGGCAGCTCGATCACTCACTGATCGAGCTGCCAGGGCTTTGGCGCGCAGTTTCCATCGAGTCACCGCCGCGGAATCTCATGAATAATTGCCTCACTGGGCAATTCAAGTGCAGCGCGACATTATGCGAATACATAGCGTGCCGTGTAGCGAGCGTGCACGCACATCGCACTGCTACGTCTTATTATAACCACGCCTAAACAATCACCTTATAAGAAGACCAGTGCTGAACAGCTTTATGTACATAGAGCATACAATAAATAAAACTACATTAGAAATAAAAACATAAATTAATTTATTTACAACGGGAGCACGTAGCACTTATTATATTTTTGGGAAGACATCATTAACAAGGGTATAGAAAATCCATATAAAAATCTCATGGTAAAGCAGTGCGGCATTACATTATGCCTTTACCAATTTGACTAGCATTAGATCACTCATATAAAAATATACAACTTTCAAATTGTACTTTCTTTCACTGTAAAACTTTAGGCCATACTTTCAGACAATTTCTTAAAAAAAATTAACAAATAACAATCTGAGACGTAATTTAATGTTGTACGTACCTGACTTCAAAATAAAGACGACAAACCGCAAAAAGGTTTTATATACTATGTAAGTAATTTATTAGCCCTTACTTCAAGCACATTTGATGTCATAATGCCATATCTGCAAAATGACAACTTTTCAGGAGAGAGGCTTAAAGATTCTACGAACGAAATTAGTTACTAGCTTGTTATGCTTAAGAGTCGATGCTCAGCTCGAATTCAATTCTTTCCCGTACTAATACGGTTCATTTCGCTTGGATCGAGCTGCAGGGACATTGAGCTTATTTCAGAATTTATTTTTTTACAAATGAAATTAAAGTCATTTCAAAAATGTATATAGTATGCTACATGTGTTCTATTTAGTTCAGTTGATATAAAAATAATCATTATATGTAGAGTACCTATTGTATACAGCAGTTTTCTTGTAAAATTCCGAGGTAAGTTTGTCTTTTTATCCTAAGAATAATAACGCATAGAAACCTAGTCCGCACACGCTAAGTGAGGCAAATTGAAGCGCGCCAAAAGGGCCTACACGCGCGGGCGGGCCTTCAGTGCTCAAGGTCAATTTGCACCGCGAACAGATCAAGAATTTTAGCTAAAAATGACGAAATGTGCGGTAAATGAGTGTAAAAATACGTCAGACAAACATAAAATAGATACTAACATCACATTCCACAAGGAAGTAACGTGTTTCAACTTGTATTTTTATATAAATATTCACTAAAACCGAAAATTAACCTACTACTAAAACCAGCCTACATGAATTTGATTTTTGCCTCACTTGTGACAGTTCGTTTGATATGAAACTATCATTCTATGCGTTATTATTTTTAAGTTTTTATCTATAGTGAAAATTTTTAGGACTCATGTTTTCACACCAAACAGTAATCAGTATATCCTCAACTTTACTATACATTTCTGCCAAAGTGATAGATTCAACACTTTCGCTGTTCTGCGGAATCAAATAAAGCCATTTGGGGTTGAATAGACTACATTTTTTTTTATTATTTGCCTGTTTTTAATATATCCTCAAAATTTTGAAGTCAGTTCTGTCATTCCTTTCTTAGTCCTCCTTGTCTGCCCAAATACTATCGCCGTTAACCTCACTGGTTCCTCTAACAAGTTTCTGGATAGCTGGCAGTTTATAAGCATAGACGGAAAGTGCGGAACCTGCGCAGGCACCAATCCAGTAGACAACAGCGTGTTCCAACAACGTGTGACCTTCGCAGCCAGCTTTCAGGGACGTGGCAAGGACTGGATTGAAGTAGCCACCAGAGTATTCAAAAGCTGCAAAAGAAGTAGATAATTATAATGAATGAGGTAAATTAAACAGCTGTTTCCAGCTACGGAATTTTCTGTGTTACAGGCACAAGAGTGACGAAATTTACTTTGAAGGCATTAATCGTAAGCCGTTTCGAAACAAACTGAACCACTTATATTATTTTGGTTGCTCTTCTTCATTTTGAAGGCACCATTACTTATAGGAAAATTAATTATAATATACACAGCCTGGCACACTTAGTGGAACATTGGTAAATTTCCGAAATCATATAGTGTTTTTTAGAAAGTCTGGTTGAATATTTTTTTATTTAAATAAAGAAAATAATCCTAGACTAATTAAAAACTAAAAAAATATTGTTGTTTAATTAAAAAAATGTGACAGCAAAATTTTTTAATCTATTGTTTTAATCAATATCGAGCGGGTTCGAGAATAATTTTGCATTTCTGTAAATTTCGTAAACTTTAGTTGAAATAGTTTTTATATTATTAATGTTTGACTTAATGAATGTTAAACTGATACAATTTTTTAATGTTTAGCTATTTCTGCTTTGTTACAAAAATGTAAAAAGATACATTATGTTTAATTTAGATTTTTTCAATCGCTATTGTCGATCGAAAAAGTCGATGTCAAAATACATGTGTTGACTTAATTCTACATTATGTGTAACTCTTATATATTTCAATATCAATTTTACTATTTTATATTGCTACACTACTCTATATTATTCCCAAAATGTGCCGGTATGTGTATATATGAACCATTTTACTAAGCTCCGTAGTTTTCCTAAATAAAAACGAAATAGTACAAATCCAAAGCGTTGTTGATAATATGCAACAAATACTAATTTAGTTCTATATAAAACATCTAAGCAATGTGTCTGACGATGCTAAGAATGGATGTAATGAAATCGATAATGTACAAAATGGTATGCCTGTACAGAACAAAAAACGAAAGAATCCGGACCAGGAACGCACTTGCGATGTTAAGAAACTTCCTTAGGCAGCAGCAGCCACTTACCAGATGGACCTGCCTTTTAGTTTGAAAACAACTTCACCTTTTGCTAATGATCATCCAACCATGCGTATTAAGAGCCGATGAATATGAAAAAGGTTAGTGGACATTGTAATTACTTCGATGTACCTTTTCCTAAATGCACTTTGCAAAAGATGGAGACGCTTAGGTCCGTGCTAGCGTTAGTGTCCTCATAACGATACACGAATACCGTATGCCTAGCGAGGACCCCTGCAACAGTGAACCCGTGTGAAAACACAGTAATGTAAGCCTAGTCACCAATCTAGAGGAAATACGCGACTTGGATGACGCAGGCGCAATTTGGCTAAATCGTGACAAATAAATACGTCTCTTGTGCCCCATGAATGGTGCTCGCATAGTATTTTATGTCACGATTGAGCTATCAGCAATGTTTACTCGTTTCATTTGTCCATAACCTAATTTGAGAATCTTGTTGATAAGAATGGTGATGCAGATGTCTGATGCCTTCAAATGGTAACAGTGAGAATTCAAAATTAAACGAAAGAAGCGAAGGAATACAGTCAATTACAGTAATTTTGTATTAGTCACAAGTACCTAGAATGTAATTAGAATGACTTTTTGACTCAATAATGTTTGTAACAATATGCAGATGTGTACAGCAGTAGGGGGATAACAGAAGATCTCACTCAAACCAAATGTAATTTATATAGTATGCGTAAAGCTGAACCTTGATCTCAGTCGTATCATGCGAGTTTCGAAAAAATTATCGAGCTAATATAAGAATCCCGAATCAGTGACATAACACTAAATGTACAAAATATGAGACAGCCTTGAAATATTTCCCGCTTATATTCCAAAAATTAATTTCCCTATCGTGAGATGTACATCGCGTGATACGCCTAAGGACGCTTATAAGCTAAGTCTTTTATTTTACATGGAACAATTAAACATACCAGCAACAACGAGGGAAGTACCAATGAAGGCATCAATGGCAGTGGCGAAGCGAGGGTTCAGGTCGCCGAGAGCCTTGGACGCCAAACGGCATAGGCACGTGGCGATGCCTTCGATCACGGCACCGTAAAGTACCGGGACCTGGAAATTATGAAGGTCTAAAGGTTGGAATTTAAAAAAAATGGGAATCTCACAGTTATAAGTATGAAACGAGAAAGAGTTTTACAATGTTGAAGATACAGAATAATAACCAAGTACTTATTTCTACTAACAACTTTTCAAAAGGACAGATTTATATATTTATCTGGTACGCTAAAGCTTTGCATGTACCCTGACGGACTCTAGTGCTTGCATCTAAAGAAATGCAGCCTTGTCTGGAAAGGACCATGATCTAGCACCATTTCATCAAACCATAAAGTTTGGTACCTTTGATTTGTTCTTGGGTGCATCAGGATATGCCAAAATCAATTGTTAGTGAACACCCAAAAACAAAAACGGTCGGTAACACACACAGAACACGAAAGTCGTAAGGATACATGCATTGTGATTGTCATTTGTCATTTTAGCATCAGTAGGAATTGCAATAAGTAACCAATGTTTCAATTCATTTTTTATAAAATTAAATGATCAAGCCAAAGCACTTACTTGGAGTCCAGTGGGCCATGTCAAGCAAATTCACTCTATTGGACGTTAATCATGCTCAAACCATAAGAGCGATTACACACGGTTACATTTAGCAGCGATGCAAAAGCGATATACGTTTTAAATTAATTACTTAAGTAATTTATTAATTTAATGATTTATTAACATTGACTTACAAATAAATGGACGACGGGTCTAATACAAAACTACGAAAAAAATGTCCCAAGTCAACCTATTTAAACGTAGTGACATGTAAAGGAATATAAAAAAGCTTAAACGTTGAATTTAAATTGTAATGTCATCGCAGTACTGTCTAATTTTGCTTGCTTCGCTGTCAGTCGAACAAGCGAAGACTAAAGCGTGAATGACGCTCTGTATACGATTTTAACGCCCTATAAGTTCGGACACTTTTTAGCGCGGACCCGATGTCCATATAATTGTAAGTCAATGTTTATTAATTTCACTTTTAAATTTACAATTAACAAAACAAAACAATGTGTATAAACCTATACAGATTCTTCGTACATACTGATTCAACATAAGCGACTGCATCAATGCAGTCACGCGTTTGCTACACTGCTAAGAGCCTATGCACACGGCGTATTTTATACGCGCAGACAACGCGTGTTTCGAGAAGAAGGTTCAAAAGCGCGTTCGACGCGTTTTGCAAGACTAAGGAAAGAAGCAGAGGAGTGGCTATGTTTACATTTTTTTCTTTTTAATATCACTAATAAAGCTAGCGTAGGCAGTGTTGTCTCGACTGACGCCATGGAGATACTATTGAGTAGTAGAGTATATTAAGTGCCCGTTTCACAAACGCACGTGAAACGCGCGTAAGGCGTATACGAATTTGTGAACGTGTGCATAGGTTTACTGGCTACGACTGGATCTGGTTTGAATCGCGTTAACGCTGTAGGTGACGTTATAGGAGACTCAGAATTAGTGGAGGCGAAGCTGAAGAGCCTTGAACATCGCCCTAAAGTTGCCTGCTATCGGTATTTTACAGGATATATCACGGAGAGTGTGCGATGGAATTACACGATTTAATTCCGCCTTCCCCTTTCCATCATCGGGGGACTAGACGTTGGCTTGGATTCCACCCCTGTATTGTAGATATTCCAAGGATGATGAAGCGTTACGCTTCCACATTTGTATGTCGAACGGCTATGGAGTGGAATTTCCTGCCTGCATGAGGAGCACGCTGCTCCATCGTCGACTTCATCGTCACTTTCCATCAGGTGAGATGGAGGTCAAATGCGCACTTATATTTTATAAAAAAAATTAAAAAAAATAACGCACGTCATTAGCGCGTCGTCTGCGCGTATAAAATACGCTGTGTGTATAGGCCCTAAAAGTCGCCGCGTGTAACGACTCTTAAAGGATCTAAAGCATACCTGTAAATCAGCTCGGCAGTCCTCAAAAGCCTTGTCCTTATGTGTGTCGGAGATCTCAAGCGCCCAGTACATCTGTACGTATTTGAAGATTAGGAGACCACCGGTCAGTTCTGCCCATGTCTTAAGAAGTGCCTTACGAACGTCGCCCTTTCCTGTAAATATACCACCAAGTCATAGCTAGCAAAATACTCCACCCTACATAATATTACGACCTTCCAAAAAAATCATTGAAATCAATCAATTTTTCCTGGAAGGATTTAAAACTACCTAGCAGTTCACATCTTCTAGAAAAGTGAAAGGTTTTTATATCTTTCAGACAATAGGATAAAGTAAGATAAGCCTTTGATCTCCTTTACACTACCTGCCTGCAAATAATTTCCCTGCCATAAATAACTAACTACAATAACATAAATCACACAAACACTCACACACCTCTAAACAAAAGACCTATTCATCTACAATTATACAACCACACAAGTCCTTAGTCACATACATACACCTTTTACCTTTTTCTTTTCTTTCCAATTCCCTGGTCCACATTTTATAGCATAGGTGTATAATTGCTTATTCACTTATACAATTCGTACTATAACTACATACCTTACATTTGGATACCGTATTAATTCTCTATTCTGACTTTTTTTATCCGCTCACCTTAAAACCTGGCAGAATCATCAGCGTCGTAGTTCGACTGAACTGCAGCATAATGCTGAATCAAGCCCTTTTTACTGAGGCAGTACATATACTCTACACCTCCACACAAAATAACACTCTAGACCAGAGGTCGACAACCTTTTGAGTTGGGAGAGCCAAAAATTATAATTTATAAAATTTCACAGTTTATAAAGAGCCACTAAAATTTGTCTTGCCTATGTTATAGTACTTGCTTATATAACGGTATATGATTTTGATTTAAAATAAAAAAAAACTTGAAAATAAGAAATAATATCTATTCACACATGGTATTTTTTTCACAACAAATTAAAGTATTTAAGCAGAAAATTTAAAAAATCAAATAATATAACTACAGAATTGAGAAGTAAATCAATGGGAGCATTGGCTTTGGTTGCGTTTTGAAAGTTTGGATAAATTTGGCTGATAACTAGTTGTTTTAAGTTTCAAACACGACTCTAGATTTTCATTTGTTGGCTTCTTACTTTACTTTGATTTCAATATTTGCGTATGGAACTAAAGAGCCGCAACTTCACATCGAAAGAGCTGCATGCAACTTGCGAGCCGCAGGTTGCCGACTACTGCTCTGGACCATACCCGCCATAGACATATATCTAGATAATATATGTCTGTGATACTCGCAAACTTAGACGAGCCTCTTTCTTTGTCATTACCATTGTACCTATGTCATAAACTTGTTCGTGTATTGTACAAGTTTAAATAAAAACTTTTTTCGGAATTTATTTTTATTTCTGAATTTAGAACTCCTTGCTAAGCAACTGACATCACTTTTTTTAAATTACCTCGAAAAAAAATAGAAAAAAAAGGATATGACATGTGAGGTGAGGTCATATTTTTTGAAGATGGAGCGAATATACTTTTTGATAACTTAATTTCGAGTATTCCGTTTCTCATCTGCCAGAACTTGATCAAACTGCATCATAACTTGTCGAACTATTGCTACTCTTATTCGTATACGTATTCACTAGATTTTTATCTGATTTTTTTACCGATTTGCATCAAATGAGGATGTGATAGTTGAAACAGATGTTTATTTTTGTTTTTGGGTTGAAGAAGTTGGGACATCACTGGGCAAGGTGTATAGAGTTAAAAGGAGATTACGTAGAAAAAAAAGCATAATTTAAAAATTGATTTTTTTTTCTTCTTGTTCTTCTCAAAGTCATTGACTTATCCACAGACCACATAAATACTGACTTATCAAACCACTCTCGTAGTGTCCTGTCGTGACGCGTCAGAAAGTATCGGTTTCATATATTTAATATGATTACATTTATATTACTGTGTCACAATCTGACGTGACGGCTTGTGCCGTTCTGACGCGTCACGACACGGCACGTTAGACAAATGTAAATCCGGCTTTATTTATATATCTGTCTTTGACTGCGTGAAAAACAACGGTGCAGAATAACCTAGAGTGCTTCTTTTCCTAGTTTCACTGAGCCAGAGAAGTAAATAAAAGTACCTTCAATAACCTCCTCAAGATGCGTATATGGGCAGGCAGTGGCGTCGCCCCAGTTCATAGACCACCAGATTGACAACGCGAAGAGGAATATGGCGTACGTCCCTACGCCGAAGTTCTCAGCAACTGAAAACACGCGTACATTGCATTACTTAAGTTTTAACCGACTTCAAAAAAAGGAGAAGGTTGTCAATTATGTTTTTTTATGTGTATGTGTGTTACGCGATTTTGATGGTTCTTTTTTTTTGGAAAGAGTGTACCTCAGTATTGGTTCCATTTCAATTTGAAGAAAATATTCCACCTCTAAGGGTGGCTAACTAGGGGATGAATCCAGTTTCGCGCACTTTCCCGTAACCGCTTTCAATAAAACTTGACAAATAGATGTGATTCCACGAACTTTTGAGGTCGGTTTTTTATAATAAATTGACAGTCTTCCATATGTAATCGAACTCTAGGTGTAATAAGGCCATATCTGCAAACTTACAACTTTTCAGGAGAAATGTTTAAATATTTTACTAACGAGAGAGAGTTATAAATTTGTCATATCGGCGGCCAAATTTGTTTATGGACGAAATCCCTTTTTTACTTTTCAAGCACAATATCGGGCAATCAAAACTTATCAAATAATCTGCACGCCTTCCTTTAGTTATAAAATAAAGGTATAATGTATAATCATAGATTGTTGTATAATAATTTTTGGTAATTCTCTTTTTTGCGCCTACTCAATAGTTCACATTAATGAAGGTTACGAGGTTTCCGAGGTTTTCCGAGAGAGAGAGTTTAACCGATGATGTACATACTTTCATATGATAGAAGCATTTTTGACGTATGCTCATATGATCATTTTATTACACCTAGAGGAGAAAGGGAGACTAAGTAGATACTCTTAGCAGTAAATGATATTAATATCAGAAAGCAAGGTTTGCAATTTTTCAGAGCAAACATTCCATTTACAAAAAAAAGATAAGACTTGTTTTTGTAGTTGATTATTTAAAACAAAATTTAATACACGTGCAGAATTTTTAGTACAATCATTGGTTTGTTAAGAAGCTACATTGCATGCATTTCAAGTTTAATGCATGTCCCTGGTTTTCGAAGCCATTGCGCCTATGTGCTCAATGGTTGATCTGACCAGAATATAATTTAGGCTTCTGCTGATAACGACAAATATTCCTGACTATAATACGCCGTTCGTCCAAGAAGCCACAAATTATTAATTGGTAATTCTCACAATGCAGTTAATTGTGGACATGCAATTATTGTGGCTTGTTATTGTGGCTTTGATTTTATTTATACTATTAGGCAATAAACTATTTTATTTTCATGATATACAGGCAAGGTACAATAAAAGCTTACATACTACTAAGTAAAACTAGTATTAAATTATATGAACAGAATTGGGTCCCCGCGGCAAGGTGCCCAAGATGCTGGCAGCATTCCCCCTTTGTATGGCTATGCTAATGCCTTGGGGAAGGTAGCTGAGTTTCCCAGACAGTCTACTAATGAATATATGAAGGGCACCGGGACCCCACGGGCCAAGGGTTTCGACTCTAAAGGCTGTAAATAGGTAGTCGGAGCTGAGATCTTGGTACTTATTACTTTTGATTTTATTGTATATCATGAAATTGTTTTGCTATTAATATTAGACAGTCATTTATTTTTTGTGAAGTTACTCCACTACTTATATATATTTTTTCATGGACGTTTGCAACATCAGAAGAGCTGCCTATTCGTTGCCAGCCTTTGAGAGCCCTGTAAACACATTTGTTGGAGAACCTCACGTCATAGCGCAAAGAAAATACTTCAGGAGAAAGATTATTGTACATCTTGTAGGTTCAAGGAAGAAACGAACGAGATGCCCGCGTGGTCTTACAATGTCAGACATATAATGTGAGTGGATGGACTCTACTCCTTTGGCGGGAGGTGCGATGGTGGAAAGGAAACAATGGCACCAGTTCGAAAAGTTCGACAGAGCCATTGACTTACAATTATATGGACGTCGGGTCCGCGCTAAAAAGTGTCCGAACTTATAGGGCGTTAAAATCGTATACAGAGCGTCATTCACGCTTTAGTCTTCGTTTGTTCGACTGACAGCGAAGCAAGCAAAATTAAACAGTACTGCGATGACTTTACAATTTAAATTCAACGTTTTAGATTTTTCATATTCCTTTACATGTCACTACGTTTAAATAGGTTGACTTGGGACATTTTTTTTGTATTAGACCCGTCGTCCATTTATTTGTAAGTCAATGGTCAGAGCACTTTTTTTTTTTTATAACATGCCGCGGGTGCACGTACAGTACTCTCCCTATTTTCCAGATAGGTACTGTTGGCACATTCACTTCCCGTTGTGCATTGTACAAATAACGGTGGCCACCGCTAAGCCGTTATTCTAAAATGCACTAGCAAATCTTCACTATGGCGGTGGAACTGCTGGCATAAGCGTGCCAACAGGTCCACCACCTACGATGAGATGACACGTTGGCTCTCTGAGTGTGTATCCCCATTATCTTTATAATGGGGAGTGCTTTGAGGAACTTTTAGAACTGGTGACATCGTCTCGTTTCCACCATCGTACCTCTCGCCAAAGGAGTAGTAGAGTTTTAGTAGCTGTAGAGCTCCTTGTAAATGAGTTCGTCTAGGATAGTACAGTCTTTCTTACCTATTTCTGTTGTCCAGCAGTAACAAAAGCATTACTGCGTTTCAGTTTAGAAGGGTGAAGGTACTGGTGAGATTACAGGCACATGGGATAGGTCAATTTATGTTTCAGGGTGAACGTGCGCTGTAGTAAGTGCCAGATCTTTGCGATTTAAAGTGGTTCGAATCCAGCGGGATCGAAGTGAAGTTTTCCTAAGCGCAGACTTTTGTTAACCGACTTCGAAAAAGGAGGTTCTCAATTTGACTATATGTTTTTTTTGTACGTATGTTACGCGATAGCTCCGATATTTGTGAACCGATTTTCATGATTCTTTTTTGTTGGAAAGAGGGTACCTCCACAGAGGTCCCATTTCATTTTGAAGAAAATCATCCACATCTAAAGGTGGCTGATCAGGCATGAACATTCATTTTTATAAACATTGCCTAAATTTTGCTTAAGGAGCAATTATTTTAATGGTTGGTTTTGCTATTCTCCAATTCAAGGCGTTTTTCTCTCTCAATATACTTTGAGTAGTGAGAACCGATTTTTATTATCTCCTGTGCCATTTCCTGTATAGTGGCAAACTAGGAGATATTTCAATAAAACTTGGCAAATACATGTTATTCTACGTACTTTTGAGATCGGTTTTTTTAGTACTCTGTACTGCGATTATTTAATAATTATAATAAACTAGTAGAGTAATTATTTGAAAAAACAAATATAGGCGATTTAAATCCGGAAAAATAGTTTCATTCCTATGTATAACAATCGCGAAAACCTAAGAACTCGATAGTAGAGTAATTTCACAAAAAAGAATTTAATATCATGATAGTGAAACATTCTAACATCCAATAGAATGTTGATTATTGTTATATTATTATTATTATCATTTACAATATTTATTTAATGATTTCAAACGTCATATGACGTTTATACAGAGAACACAGAGAACAAAAGATCTTCATGGATCCGCAATATTTAATCTAACCACAAAAGTTTCACTGGCGTTATAGAATCCACCACATTACTCATAATAATCCACTGCAGACATAGACCCCATTTCGTCGTCTCCGTATGTAATAAATTACTCCGGCCTACTGCGACTTCAACCTAACTGCGTGGCAATTATGGCGTATTCTCCCTTTCTGAAGTTTCATGTCCAACTGTTGACTGAATTACGATGGCAAAATGCTTTAGTAGATCTTTATTTAGAAGCAGTAGAACTCCTTGCGAAAGAATTCGTCTAGGGAAGTACTGTCTTCTTACCTGTTTCTGCCGCCCAATAGTAAAGTGAGCATTATTGTGTTTTGAAGGTTAAGGTAGTCACCACACCTATCAACATGGCAACGCCGGTCAGAAAAATCTTTATGTCAGTGTAATAAGAACAAAAATGCAATGGCACAGAATACAATGACTTATTTAGTCACTGGAAGGAAATACCAATAGAAATTGAGAGCAGATATTTGATAGTGTTGGAAAATTACTATAGTGTTGGTTATAAAGTTAGGCTTAAGAATAGGTACATGACAAAAAGAGTAAGGCAGGGTAAGCTAGCAGTTTAAAGCATATAACTATTATGGAAAAAGATGTACACGTTATTTAGTTCCAAAAATAAGGAATGACACAGAATTAAGTTAATATGCACTAAAATGTAGGGTAAAGGCGTATCTCTTAAAGTAATTTTTATATTTTATTTAGTAAGTACTATTAATACTTAATGTTATAAAATACATAGTATAGTTGAGAACGAGTACACATGTACCCAACAAACTGCACAGCAGTTTGGCAACTTTTAGTAAATATTTGCCTGCTGTATTTTCCTTGAAATAATTTAAACACGGATGGTATTTTTCGCTTTTATTGCATAGAAAAAAAGGTTTTTCTGATCGGCTTAAGCCTTTGATTCTTTGACTATAAATGTGATGATTCCCTAAGAGAGCGGGTGAAATTATAGGGACATGGGATTTCTTAACTTATGACGTACCCATGGCGCATTTCGACACGAATTTCCGCCGTGCGGAAACCGCGTGCGTCTAACTGTCATGGCAAAGTACGCTCTAATTATTTAGCTTTTACGTTTTAACTTAAATGAGCATCCCGGGCGCGCGGGCGAGTCAGGCTGGTCTTTGGTCGGCGCGGCGATCGAATGGCGACCGCGCAGTTGTGGTCGCCGTACAGGTCATTTGAGAACAGTCTCCCGACGCATGGCGCAGAGAAAAACCCAAGTGTCATCGGGCCTACTTACTTATGAGCGTTTACCCGCTACTCTCAAACTTGAACCGTCTGACGAAACATTTAGGCGCCGGCTGAAAGACCTTTTCTTGAAAAATCCTTTACACTCTGTAAATGAATTTATGGACTTAAAATTGTAACGAATTGAGTATTTTCTGTTTTTATTCTAATTTTTACCGCATTAACATACTCTTGTATTATTGTTATCAACTTAAGACGATCCTTGATGGAGAATGATATTTGATATGTAATTTAATGACAACAATATTATATAATGAATTGTTAATCTTCTAATTATTGTGTATTTTTCTTATAATTTTCATTTTTGTCTGACGATCTCAATACAATTTCTTATACTTTGACATGTAGTGCAATTTATACTGTAATGTTATATTTGAGAAATAAATGAATCTGAATCTGTTTTATTCAGAGGAATTTAAGTATTGTTGCCTAGTAAATAAAATTCAGATTCGCTATTAATGTACGTGAAACGTGGTAACTGGGCGGCCTAACTTTCGAGTCGTGTAACTGAGGGTTGACGTAGCACGTTTCAGCTAGTAATCGTATGGTACCAAAATTTTAGTGGAAAAATATTGAAAAATACGAAAACGATATAGTTCACTTTAAAAAATTTAAGAATGAGAAGTTTTAATGAGGAAATTTTTCTAAGCCAAGTCATTCACAATAATAATAATATTAAAGCGTTTCGGTTTGAAAAGAAATTATTACAATTCATCGTTATTGTCAATTACAATACATAACATTTTAGTGACAGTAGAGGTCCTTGTGAAAGAGCTTGTACAGGGAAGTACTGCCACCTTATCTATTTCTGCCGCCAAGCAGTAAGGTGAGCATTGCTATAAGTTGAGTTTATTTTCGGTCTTGGTAATTTCCGGAGAATATATTAAGATTATCATTTCCTAAGTTTAAAACTTACATTAAAAGTATTTTAACTGAATAGTCATATTACAAAATTGAAGAGTAAGTTTTAGATAAAAAAGTATGGAAAGAGTATTCCATAGCATTTAAGTTTATTTGAAAACAGCAATCCCTAGAGTTTTCGCTCGTTCTTCTCAGGGAGGTCAGCGTAGTGAACAAGCAGTAGCTTAAAAAATGACGGAGTCAGGTGTAAAAACTTTACCTTTGGAATAAATGATTATTTGACTTTGGTCAATTTACTAAGTTTTGTAAAAAAAACAGAACAAAGGTTATTGTTTATGATGTTAGTAATATTAGACCTGCGAGGTGGTTAAAATACTTATTATACATATTCGGGATCAGGAAAAATATGGTCATCCACCTAATTGTTGGATATATAGTAAGCTCAAAAGACACAACTGTAGACAATAATCAGACTTGATGCCTTCGGAACGAAAAAAGTATACATGTGTGTACGAGCTACCTCGACATACTTAGGAAAATATTATAATATTTTCATTCCAAGAAAACGTGCCGTGTCTGCAACTTGCCGCATCACACCTCGTTACACGACACTCTTCGCGTTGCTAAGCGAACTCCGCCACCGCTGGAGAGTCAATCAGTTTATCATTGGAACGGGATGTTAGTAATGAAACGTGTCCGCACTCAATGATTCCGTTTATTGAACTCTAAATAAAGTAAACACGTAATAGCTTTTTATGTTAAAATCTACGTCAGCGTATATAGTTTTGCAATTATTATAATATTTTCCTAAGTATGTCGAGGTAGCTCGTACATACGCGTTTTTTCATCACGAGGGTAGAAAAGTGCTGGTAAAATTACAGGTATATGCATTGACTTACAATTATATGGACGTCGGGTCCGCGCTAAAAAGTGTCCGAACTTGTAAGGCGTTAAAATCGTATACAGAGCGTCAAACTCCGCTTTAGTCTTCATTTGTTCGACTGACAGCGCGATACTGCGATGACATTACAATTTAAATTCAACGTTTTAGCTTTTTCATATTCCTTTACATGTCACTACGTTTAAATAGGTTGACTTGGGACATTTTTTTCGTGGTTTTTGTATTAGACCCGTCGTCCATTTATTTCTAAGTCAATGGGTATATGGGACTTGTCAACTTACGTCTCAGTGTTACGTAGACAGCGGCACTGCTACTCAGACATTTACAAATTCAAAGTCTAAATAGCACTGCAATTGTTACGGATTATCATTCATCCTGTCACTAGCTATAATAAAAAAAAATAGAACCGTACCAATGATAAGTTCGAAGCAACATCCACACAGCTCAGCGGCAGCGATGGCTTCCTCCAACAACGTCCTCGCTAGAGACTCCTTGATGGATTTCTGGACCAGTCTTCTGGCACAGTGCGCTAGTAGTGACGTCAGGAGAATGAACAGGGTTGACACCAGGAGTGGCGCGAATATTGCTTTGTTTATCTGGAAAATTCAAAAAAGACTTTCTTTTAATGATATATAAATGTATTGTCGCAGTTAAACGTTTTTCAAACCTAATTCAGAGAAATAAAATTAGAGAGACTTTTGTCCAAAAATCAAATTAGAGACACTTTTATCTCTAATTTTATTTCTCTGAATTAAGGTTTAGGGTCAGATTTAAGGCAGAGGCTCAACTTATGCTAGTTAGGCGATGAGACCATATAGCGCTATTTTTCAACCCCTCAGTATTTCCTATGGTATTGAACGAGAGTTATCGTGTTAACGAGGTTTAACAAGTACTCTCTTACAATCTAAGGTTATACATTAACATGACAATATTAAAAAATTAAAACGAAGATTAAGAACAAAAACAAAATAAAATAATATTATTAGAAATAAATATTAACTTAAATTTTTTTTATATTGTGTCATCTCATCATTACTAACAGAATTTCAGCCGAAGACGTCCACTGCTGAACATAGACCTCCCCCAAAGATGTATTTATATACCCAGTATATATTATAATAATAATGTGCCAGACATCCATCCCAATTACCCGGTCTCAAACTAGGTCTATAGGTCTGGTCACTACCCATAACACAAATACCAGAACCGATTTATTTTTATTTTTATTTTATTTTATTTTTTATTTATGGCACAATGTACAGACATCAGATACAGAAAGTGAGGAAAATAAAAACACTTAAAAATTAATACAACAGGCATATCTGTGCCCAATTATTACTGTGCTCAACATTCATTTTAAAACATTTAGATATACTTAAACAGACACTAAATCAATCATAAAAAAAAAAAATCGTGAGAAATAAAAAATAGAGAGAATGAGAATATGCTATTCACTGCACATTAATGCTAGCAGTGACCTCTTAAATGCTGGGACACTGCAGTTAAAGATATCACAATCAGTACATATTTCATTATAATACCCACACATGCTATGTAGAGGATTATTTTGTGATACATTGTTTTTTGAAATGGGTATATTTAGAAAAGTTCATTTCCCAATTGATCCTACCGGGAATTCAACCCGAGACCTCCTCATCCCACGTCCATAGTACAAACCCCTGATGTCCACAAAGTACATAAAAGATTGATCGCAACCTCGATTTGTCACTACCGACTATACTTGGAATACACAATTTTTCGTTTTTAAAACCGACTTCAAAAAAAGAGGAGGATCTCAATTCGATTGTATTTTTTGTGTTGTTACGCGATAACGAGGTTCCGAAAAGAGGCTACCTCATTATTGGTCCCATTTAAATTTGAAGAACACATTCTACCTCTAAGGTTAGGAAACCAGGGGATAAATCTGGTTTCGAAAATAATAAATATTCAATACCTACCCGTAAATCCCATGACATATAAAGCACAAATAGTAAAATAAATGACACGTTCGATTTTATAAAAACCATTTCAATTCAAATCTTCAATAATAACAAATCGACAATTTGATCACGAAAACATTAAAATATAACTGAAGCCCAAAACTAACTAATCATTAAACATAATTTTGTTATCATAAATTATCAGTGATTAAAACGTATTATATATACACACGTATATATCTACATAGATAAAAAGATATGAATCGTGGATATGAACAAGAACGTAAAGTTTAGTTTAACGATCTTTTGGTTAAAAAAATTCGTGACATATTTACAAATTACAGTTTTGAAAAGAAAATTTCTTTTGCTGTATGGCTTTCAACGGGATCTGCAGAACTTTGTGTAATTATTAAAATGCCTGCCATAGGATATCCAACAATGGACAAAGCTATTGTTACAGACTGAAACTCAAATAAGTTTTATTTCATAGATAAGCAAATTATATTTGAAATCGTTACAGCGATTAAACTCTACTGCTCCCTCGTTCGTACCGCAGATTTTCCTGAGAAAAACGAATGAGTAATTCTAGGGTTTTTCTTCTTTTTTTTATGCTACCTAGTAACAGACGTGAGACGTGGTCACTTACATATGGAGCAAGCAATGCTCGGTATTTCGCTACGTGATCGAATCCGAAATGAGGAGATCCGTAGAAAAACAAAGCCCAAAAGATTAGCAAGTTGAAGTGGCAGGGCACATTGCTCGTAGAACTTACGGCCGTTGGGGCAGAAAGTTTCTCGAATGGAGACCACGAACCGAAAGGCGTTCAGTGGGACGGCCCTCTACTAGATGGACGGATAACCTGGTAAGGGCGGCGGGTAACCGATGGGTGCACGTTACGTCCGACTGTCTAGTTTATTCAGCCGTGGACGTCTTCCGGCTGATGCAACCCTATATTACCATAATGCAAACATAGTGAGAAAACCTACACGTCGAAGATGGTTCACAACACTCGGTAGACGTGTCAAGTCGCCAGTAGTAGTAGGTAATAAAGTTTCAAATTCATTTAAGAGGCAATGTATACGCTTCTATAATAAGATTCCGATTGAGATTCAAAATTTCCCATTTACGAGGTTTAAAACTATTGAGAAACAAAAACTTTATACTAAAGGTGTCATGGGTGTTTGTTTCCGTCATAGTTTTTGTTTCCGTGGCTTTGTAGGGGAAAAACGTTCAGTGTCAATTTGCAACTAGACTTGCAACTTTGCAATTATACTCTAAAACGTGCTGGTAAAACGTGTGCTCGCGCCATGTTTTTTCTCAACCCCGTCATTGGTGGCGAGCCGCAACGGGAGCCGACGGAAGAGTTTTTCTCTTCCTTCACAGGTGGGGTCACTATGCGTGGAGCGGTAAGGTGGGAGATTTCCCGCGTTATAAAGATTATTATATAACTTCAACGTACTTGGTTGACAAAAATCCGTGGCAGTAACCCGTTTAGCTCTTTCAGGTATTCTCGATTAGGATGTTTAAATGAAATATTGTAATGATAAATGTATTCAAATGTATATTTACAAAGAGTAATACCTAGAGTTTCTTGCTGCCTTACGAATGAGTAGTAGAGTTTAATCAGAATGACACTTTCAAGTGTAATTTGCTTACCTGTGAAATAAAGATTAATTAACTTTGATTTTGACATAATACCTATTAAAAAACCAGCCCCCAAAGCTATTTTTAGATAGCGAAGTATTACTCTAGATTTATACAGACGAAATTCAAAGCACTGAGTGCTAAGTTGTCTCGGGACTCCATCGACTGCCAAAACTAGTTTCGGTCGAAATGTTTACATTCCGACACTTCGTCGTCCTGATACAACAAGAAACATACGGGACCAACGCATTATGCTGAAGTTTTATACGGTTCCATAATATCCGCAGACTTTGTGGAATATAGAAGCCGTGTCACGTCGTCGGTACCGCTGGACGCAATAGACAATTAGGGCTAGTCAGGGCGGTGACGACTTATTTTTCCGTTTCACCTTTTTGAAACCGTCTACTGGTGAACTCGTCTCGGTGGTATTGACGCTCTAGAGATGAGCTCTCTTAAAACTGGTGGGTATACACTCATAGAGCAATACTTACGCGCTTCACCACGCTACGACGTGGCACCACTGTCTTCAATCAAATTCGAAAAGACACGCAGGCACAAAGGTGAAAAATCCACATAAAAACAACCAAATACAAAATGAAAAAACCAAATACAAAGATACGACGCAAGCACATAGAAAAATTCGTGAGGTCCGCTGGTTCGTTCCGTGGCTTAGTTGGTATAGCGTCTGTCACGGTATGCTAGAAGACGTCGGCTCGAATCCGACCGCATCGAAGGATTTTTTTCTGAGTGTTCGATCTTTGTATTAACTGCATCCGTGGCCGAACGGTTACCGGACTGCCACGCAGACGTCCCAAGTTCGATTCCCGGGCCGGGAGAAATATTTCTATGGACTATATTTATTTATCTCATGAGTTTAGGTGTAATTTGTGGTTGTCTATGTGTGTGGCCATGGCACCCGTGACACAGGGTTTCCCCAGTGCGGGGGGCTATGTTGAGTGTTTGCGTTATTTATTTATTAATTATAACAAACCAGTGGTGTAATTTTAAAAAATAATTGAATATCAATTCAATAAAAGTTTAAAATACAATTAATAGCGACATCTCTAGCCGGGGATGATAGCTGTAAAGGTATCTAACTGGGTGACGAAATATCATAGATTTCTCATAGATGGCGCTACGGCTAAAAAGTCGTTGAAAAAACCACATATAAAGATACGACACAAGCACATAGAAAAATTTATGAGGTCCGTTAGTTGGTTCCGTGGCTTAGTTGGTATAGCGTCTGACACGGTATGCTAGAAGACGTCGGTTCGGTATGAATACGGCCGGATCGAAAGATTTTTTTCTGAGTGTTCGATCTTTGTATTAATAATTAATCCACATAAAACTAAAAAATATATATCAAAAGGCCTCAAAACTGTGTTCTTATATTGTTCCATTCCATAACACATGGTTTCCTACGTCCCGAGACATGCCATTCTTTTCTGTTTAAATAATTTTAAAATTAGCTATCGGGTAATGACAATAACATTCGTAATTTTGAATGTACGACATAGTTTTGCGTAAGCCACGGTAACTCAATAATCGTGATAAATCCAATCGAATTAATCTGATTTCAATAACATAACACACCCTTGGCGAACAAGGCAACATTTGCAAGTGACAATTTTCAAAAGAGAAGTTTAAAGGCTGTTCAAAGAATATAAAGGTATAAATACTATTGGTTAAACTTTATTCACGTGAAATGTTTTTGACGTAATCTGCTTTTCTCATATTTTTATGCTGTATGTTTTCAATCTTTCCGCAGCATGGCTCCACGTAGAGGATCTCGGTTCAATTGCGAAGGTATCTTAGAATACCGCATAGCTTCATCAAACGCTTGCAGTGCTGACACTATTTGTTGTAGAAATTAATCAACCTATATAATATCTTCCTTAAGTTATCTATAGAAAAGGTAATAGGTCCTAATACACTACCCTGACATAGCACATTTCAACTAGTAATCGTATGGTACCAAAACTCTAGCGAAAAAATATGATTATAAAAATACGAAAAAGATACAGTTAACTTTCAAAAATTTAAGAATGAGGAGTTTTAATTAGAAGCTTTTTGTTTTTAGTAAAGTCGGTTACAAATTATTAACACTAACAGTCTTTTACACATACATTTTAGTAGCAGTAGAGGTCCTTGTGAAAGAGTTCGTCCAGGTATGTACTGCCACCTTACCTCTTTCTGCCACCAAGCAGTAATGTGAACATTATATATATAATTTCATCAGTGGTGAAATTACAAGAACATGGGACTTGTCAACTTAAGTCTCAAGGTGGCGGGCGCGGTGGTAGTGCCCCTCAGATCTTTGCGATTTAAAGCTCTGAGTGGCACTAAAACTTACCAGACTTCGACTTTTCGTCTTTTTGTAACGAATATTACACTACGTATTAAAAAATTGCTTTACTCTTTAACACAATGTATCTGTGGTAAATAAACTTAAAAAAATCTTAAAACTGTGTCGAGGAATATGGAATAGCCTCAGCAATTACATAGGTCTTAGTTATCTCTGTAGTATCGTCAAAGTTACAAAGATCGTACACAAAAAAAATTCTTTCGAGTCTCGAACTTGTATTTCTGCCATACCTGGGGGCCTACCACAACCTCTTAAAACAATATTACTTTAGCCTTACAATGACTTTTCGTACTATGACGCGCTTAAAGTAAGCTTATTACAATGTTAAAACTTTGATGTCTTATTGGCAGCTTTGTGACTATTCATTCAATCAGTTCGTACTATGACGCGACTTTAACATTGAAGTAATATTGCTCTTATGCCAAATTTAGCAATCGTAAAATAGTTACACGGATGCAATGGAAACAATATTATTTTCAATTTTATTGTCTTAATATTGATTTGTAAGGATTAAAAGTTAAGTTGAACTTGTTTATTTAGATATATCTCTTCAATATTTTGTTTATTTAATAGCACATAGGAAATAATTTTTCGTTAAATAAACATACGCAATGTTTATTTCGTAAAACTATGACAGAGCCATCTATAACTCTATATTGTTTTATTTATTTTTCTTCATGAAAATTCGGAAAAATAACTGAAAACAACGAAATTTTAATAGATTTCATTATTACATACTTTACTTTTTTGGCGGTTAAAATTGTATGAATGTAAATAACATCAAGTACTTAAACATTTATACTACGGTAAGACGATTCGGAATATTAAAAAAGAAAGAGATGGCATTATATTGTTCACATAGCGTTCTCTTTCCTATTTTAGTAAGGAATAGACAATATTGGGAAATCATTCGTTCTTTGAATCACTTTTGCAATAATACATTACTTGGTTGACAGGTTCGTCGTGGTACGAATATGAGTAATATTATTATAATAAGCTTACTTTAAGCTTACAATGGAATAAGATTGTATTTGGAAAGGTTATGGTAAGCCCCCAGGGCAGTCCTTAAATTTTTCTTTTAATTTTGAAAAAAAAAATTACACTGCATAATAAAACCTCAGTGCCGTATCCTACTAAGTCTTTTGACATTATTAACTTAATAAACGTCAAATACACTTTTTATGGTAAAAATCGAATTATTGATGACAGTTGTGCCTTTTGAGTTTACTGTATATCCAACAATTGGTGGCAACAACCTCGCAATATAGTCATCATAAAAAAATACTTTTTCACCTCATTAGCTCGGAAATGCTTTCTTTCTCCTTAGAAATCTGCGCGCAAAAGTATTTTTTGCACGCTAGCGTGGAAAAGGTTTTTGAAATTGGAACTTGACGATGGAGTGTGGTGCACTTAACGTACTTACGCACTTAACACGTTCAACTACGCGAGTTGTCGTACATTGCCTATTTATGTAATATAAATACGTTGATATATTTCATTCTTATTACGGTTGACATTAAATTGACAATGATAAATTATGTTTATTAAATTAGTTTAATTCGTCGTAGAACTAAAATAATTTCAATAATCACACAAAATTATAAGTACAAGCAAGAATAAAAACTGATGAGGTGCAAATTGAGAACGCATCCGAAGATAAACTTTTTCTTATGATTAAAATACTGTTGTTTTATATTTCAACTGTTTTCTTTTCTTTTTTTCTTTTTTTTTCTTTGTTTAAAGAGCTTTGTCACAATAAGCGACTACGCCGCTCTATACATATATTTATATTATAAAGTAAAGAGAGAATTGAAGCAGCTTATAATTGCCTTAACTTCAAGCCTCTCTCCACCAATCTATATAGCATCTTGGCTTCCCTTGATAGGGGAAAGGCCAAGACGCTGTTGCATCCGCCAACTTGTCTAAACTGCTCACACATAGCAGCTACATCAAATCTAAAATAATCGTTTCGTCCACACTCCATCAGTATATACTCCAACTGTTTTTCTTTCATCTACCATTTTCCTCGCTATAGAGAGGTGAAAAGTTGTGTGTTACGCGAAACCCTCGTTACGCTCAGGAATCCTTTTTTTAATCATGGTTCAATTTTAGCTTCCTTCGCTTGCTCAGGTTTCAATACAAGCGCTCGCTTTAAACAACAACATTACAGCCCCAAGGCTAAAAATAACAAATAACTATTGTTCCATAACTTTTTACAAAACATAATAAATTGACCAAAAATAACTTTTAAGTTTTTGTGATTTTATCTATCACTTTTTAAGATCTGTTTTTGGTAGTAAGGTAGTTCAAACTAGCAATCATCTTCCCCGAGGATCACCACCCGCGCTCCTGGGTTTTGCACAGAGTTGTCACCGTTTAAAGCGATCTATTTAAATATTCTTGTTTTTGCACGAAAGTTAAATTTGATGATTTATAAAGTGACATCTCTTGTCAATTTTTGGTAGCTGTAAAGATACCTGGGTGAAGGAAAAACTTTCATGGACCTCTCACAGATGGCGCTACGACAAAAAATCCGTTAAAATCCAAAGCAAAGATCTGTAACAAACGCACTGAGAAATTCGTAACGTCTGCTGAATCGATCTTTAGCTCAGTTGGTAGAGCGATGGCCCTGGTTTGGCACAAATGCAAGTTCGAGTCCTGTCAAATCGAAAGATTTTTTCTTTGTGTTCGATCTTTGCAGTAATAATTAAGAATTTGAAAAATTAAGAATTAATTGCTAATTACAATACAATGAAAGTATCTATATAAAATCAAATCTTACGATTATTTAACTTAATAAATTACTTAATTATCAGAAAAATATTTGAACTCAAATTTGTATTGAACTGACATTCAATTATTTTTTATGAAATTTCTCCACTAGTTTGTTATAATTATTAATACAAAGATATCTTTTAACTGTTATTTTTATTAGAAAAATATAGAACATTTTTAAACTCATTTATCCTCGAATTTTGAATTTTCTGCTTGTGTCCTTCTTTCTTCCGAGGACAGCACCGACCACACAGCTTAGTTTGTAAAGAACATTTTAAAGAAGACAAAAAAAAAACTCAATTTTTCTAAAAGAAACTCTAGCTAGCCCTGAGGTACCTTGTCCAGATTGTGACGTCACTCCTTTGAATGAACTTAATATATATATTATACAATTTATTCTTTGACGGAAGCACTTGCGCACCATCGGTTTACCGAACTGAAATAAGTATTCGCAAAATGTCAAATAAGACCCAAAACTTAAATTAAGTACATATATCTGAAATCTCAATGCTAAGCTGAAGTTACTAAGTTAAAGTACGAATTTTCATTTCAACTTGGAGCGCTTAGATTCAACTTGAGTGAACTTGATCTTTCTTTAATGCTTGGGCAAGTTCTTAAGTTTCTGCGGGAGCTTTCTTTAACACTTTGCTTTAGGTGACGCCGTAAGTTGGTTATTAAAGTTTTAATGTTTCTCCACATATTTATGCAGCTTTAGAAATGTTTTCTTTAGCCATCATGTAACATACATATTTAGTGCTTGAAACAAAACCTACATGAAACAAATTAGGTATATAAGTGAAATTATATCTCTTCTTAATAGGACAGTTAAAAAACTTAAAAAAAAATCAACCAAAAAACCACAAAAAGTCACTACACTAAAAAACGAAACATAAAAATAACAAAATACAGATTTAATCCTTTTTACTTGATTTTGTCTTCTTTCGTTTTGTATACAGTATAAATACTTGTTAATCAATCTATCTACATGACATCTAACATAGTATTATCTCAAAATTTCAAAATTGCTTTAAGTTATTAATATTGTCTATTTAATTTCAAAGCGACAGTGTTGTCCTGTCACTTTGAAATTAAATCGTATACGAATTACATACAAGTGTCGCGAAATTTTGGAGATAAATTATTAATATAATGCAATTTTGAGATTAAGTATAATATAACGCAATTTTTGAGATAATACTATGTTAGTTGTCAAGTGCGATTTGTGGTTTATTAATACAATTACAACGTGACAATTCTTGTCCAAACCTACCTACTGATTGGCATGAAGTTTAACTGCTGTACTGTACTGGACTGCCACGAGGAGGTCCCGGGTTCGATTCCCGGGCCGGGAGAAATATTTGTACCTATGGTCTACATTTATTTCTCTCGTGAGTTTGGGTGTAATTTGTGGTTGTCTATGTCTGTGTCCATCCGCGACACAGGGTTTCCATAGTGTGTTATGTGGAGTGTGTGCGTTATTAAAAAAAATTTGAAAGAAGAAGAAAGAAAATTCATTTATTTGCACAACACAAATTATATATTTGTTTATTTTTGTTCAATAAAATTTTTATACAATTTTGCCATCTCTAAGTATGCTACACGCCTACCCATAAGAGTTACAGTGCCGCCCAAAGGGTTCAGATTTGATTAAGGAGTTTTTAGTAGCAGTAGAGCTCCTTGTGAAAGATTTCGTCCAGGGAAGTACTGCCACCTTACCTATTTCTGCCACCAAGCAGTAATGTGAGCATTGTTGCGCTTCGGTTTTGTAGGATAAGGGCGCTGGTGAATTACAGGCACATGGGATTTTATTTTACTTTATTTTCCATTCTATTTTTCAACTTATGTCTCAAGGTGACGGGCGCAGTTGCTGCGCCAGACCAGGAGGCCTATCACAACCTCTTAAAATAATATTGCTTTAACCTTCATTGACTTTTCATACCATAAGGCGCTTAATAAATAAACTATGGTGTTTTATTGGCAGCTTTGTAGCTATTCATTCACTCGTACTATAACGCGACTACTATAACATTAAAGTAATATTGCTCTTATGTCAAATTTAGCAATCTTAAAATAGTTACACGGATGCAATCGATACAACATTATTTTCAGTTTTGTTGTTTATTTTTTTATTTAATAGCACATACTAAATATTTTTTCGTTAAATAAAATACGCGATGTTTATTTCGTAAAATTATAACAGCGCCATCTATATGCTCCTTGGTGAAACTAACAGTTGACACTAGACTATAGTTCCGAACTCACAACGTGACTATCAAGACTCAGCTTATTTTATTAATTTTTCTTCAAGAAAATGTGGAACAATGATTGAAAACAACGTAATTTTTATAGATTTTATTATTACATACTTTTCTTTTCTTTATCAGTCAAAATTCTCTGAATATAAATAATATTAAGTACTTAAGCATTATACTATGATAAGACGATTCGGAACATCAAAAAAGAAAGGTGGCATTATATAGTTCACATAGCATTATCTCTTTCCTATTTTTAGTAAGGAATAGACAATATTGGAAAATCATTCGTTCTTTCAATCACTTTAGCAATAATACATTACTTGGTTGACAGGTTCGTCATGGTACGAATATGAGTAATATTACAATAAGCTTACGTTAAGCTTACATTGAAATAAGATTGTTTTTGGTAATGTTATGGTAGGCCCCCTGATCTTTGCGATTTAAAGCTTTGAGTGGAACTGTTACGGACAGGCGTGTCGCTAACTATCGTAAAAAGAAATAAAAAAGTACTTTTTGTATAGGTCAACTTTGGTACCTACTAAAATATACTTCATTCCAGCCTTTAGCTGCCACACATAGAACATACTACAGAATTGCAATTCATACTTGTATCACGCATTGAAAAGAGAATAGGTGACCTCCATTGGCTGTCATTACGCAGGATATGACTCATTCCCCCCGTAAAAAAAAAGGATATGACTCATTATAAAAAGCTCTTTAATTTTTAAGTGTTTGTGTCTCTAACGCACATACAATTTATTATTATCTAAATAGAAAAGTAAATAAAAAAGTATCGCGTGAGAATCTAACTGTAACTGACTAACTATTTTTGAATTAAACAGGGAAGTAAATAGTCAAAGATAAAATGGCTTGGAGCCAAAAATGTAAAACTTCAAGCCATGTTTATTACGTAACTTTATATGCGTTTTTAACCGTGTTCTAAACTCTTGACTAGTTATTTTAAGCACAGTTTATGAAATTTGAAATGTGTTTGTTGTTGTTGCTGAGTTCAGTTGAATATTCAAAGAAAAAGAAAACAAAATTTGCATTTTCTATTCTTTCACTTTTAATTTTCGTTCAAATAAAGCGAAAAATTTAAATGCTGCTTCAATTTCAGTCATTCTCAAAACGATGTGAATATTTGGAGAAAACATTGGAGTTAGGCATGCCAAGTTCAATTTTTATCATGTTCATACAAAAGACATGCTTCAAGACCTATAAAATCAAACCTCAGCATCTTTTTTCGTCAAAGTATCTTTATATTTATATATCCTTAAAAAGACATTTCTACATATAAGATAAGACTCTCTCAATCTTGAAACAAAGTGTTTGTTAATTCATAGTTGATTGGATGCATTGCTCTTCAGTTAGCATGTTCATGCATTCATTGAATGAACAAATGAATGTATGAAGTTAACAAGTGATTTTAATATTTATTAAAAGTATTGTTTCTTGGCTTATAATTATTTTCATTTCATCCATAATTTTTGTCGCTACACGACAGTTTGGTATATTGATGATTGTGTTTCATAACGTCATAAAGCAAAGCAAAAATATTTTTCTCTTTAACCGCCTTCAAAGAAGGAGAAAGTTCTCAATTCGTCGGTACTTTTTGTGTGTGTATGTTACTCGACTACTCTGATATTTGTGAACCGATTTCGATTATTCTTTTTTTGTTGGAAAAGGCGGTCACCCTCGCAGTGCCCTCATTCAAATTAAAAAAGTATTCCACCTATATGGGTGACAAATTAGGGGTTGAATCCGATTTCATGAATTTCACCCACTTTCCGTTAACCAATTTCAATAAAACTTGTCACATAGATGCGATTCAAATGAAAATAAAACACAGCAAAGACGGGTAAACCAACAAAAAAAAAATTTTAAGGTCCGTATTTTTTTTTTACAAAAGAGGTATAATTATTATCTCATCATCGTATTTAAGAGCTAGACTCTTGTCGGTGTAGCCTTCTCCACTCCTCACGGTTCATAGCCAGTTCCTTGACCTGTTTATAGCTGTTCACTTTGATCTTCTTTTTTATTCACTATACGCCATTCTCGGTCGTCCTCTTTTTCCTTTCCCTTCTATCCTCCCCTAATTATCACTTTCACAAATTCGTCATTACGTAACAAATGTTCCTTCTCCTTTCTGTGACTGACTAACTATCTATAACATCGCGTATTTTTATTTAACGAAAATTTATTTACTATGTGCTATTAAATAAAAAATTAAACAAAATATTGAAGAGATATATGTTAATAAATAAGTGCAACTTAACTTTTAGTCATTACAAATCAATATTAAGACAATAAAACTGAAAATAATATTGTTTCCATTGCATCCGTGTAACTATTTTACGATTGCTAAATTTGACATAAGAGCAATATTACTTTAATGTTAAAGTCGCGTTATAGTACGAGCTGACGAATGAATAGTCACAAAACTGGCAATAAAACACCATAGTTTACTTTAAAATTTAAACTTACTGCGCCTTATGGTACGAAAAGTCAATGTAAGGTTAAAGTAATATTGTTTTAAGAGGTTGTGGTAGGCCTCCTGATATGGCGCAGCAACTGCGCCCGTCACCCTGAGACATAAGTTGAAAAATGAAATAGAAAATAAAGTAAAATAAAATCCTATGTGCCTGTAATTCACCAGCGCCCTTATCCTACAAAACCGAAACGCAACAATGCTCACATTACTGCTTGGTGGCAGAAATAGGTAAGGTGGCAGTACTTCTCTGGACGAACTCTTTCACAAGGAGCTCTACTGCTATTAAAAAGCTCCCTAATCAAATCTGAACCCTCACATCACATCTGAATTTAATATAATCTGCCGCCAAGCAGTAATATCAGCATTTCTGTGTTCCGATTTTAAAGGGTAAGGGTGCTGGTGAAATTACAGGCATATGAGACTTGTCAACTTATGTCTCAAGGCGACGGGCGCAGTGATATCTTTGCGATTTAAATCTCTGGGCGGCACTGCAACTGCTAGGGGCAGACGTGTAGCGTACCCGTACGAAAGTTTTATATTATAAACCTGTTCCTATATAGTAAAGCGTATATTTGATATGTTTTCCTAGAATTCTAAAATAACGTCATTAGAGTTGGGTAGAATCCTAATTCGCCGTGTAAGCTTCGGTTGTAAACAGTGGGATCAATTAGAAACAGCAACACGAAGAAAATAGACATCTTTTATCACCGCCAACTATGCATGCTGTGTAGGTGTACAGAAACACACAATCTTCGAATAATTCACACCTATGCATTTTTTACTTTGTATCCTTGATATAATAAAACAACACGTGATCCTACGTCATAAGTGGTTTTATCAAATGACAGTCGTAAAAATATTCAAACTGAATGAAACAAATTATGTATAATGTTAAAATTTAAGCATAAAAAAAATAACCGACAGATGTAGTTTTATTACACTCAGAGTGCGCTACTACTAACTAGTTTCAAAGGTGAGTTGCTCGACTTGAATAGAACGCAATAATGAATTTCACATTAGCAATGTCAACTGCCTCCGTCGCCGAATGGTGATCGTGCTGAACTGCCACGCATCTGGCGCCCACAGTGATTACTCTCCAATGAGATCAAGAAATTTACAACTCTTATTTTTAACTGCCTCCGTGGCCGAACGGTTACCATGCCGGACTGTCACGCAGAGGTCCCAGGTTCGATTCCCGGGCCGGGAGAAATGTTTGTATGGCTTACATTTATTTCTCTCGTGAGTTTGGGTGTAATTTGTGGTTGTCTATGTGTGTGTCCATGGCACCCGCGACACAGGGTTTCCCTAGTGCGGGGCTATGTTGAGTGTGTGCGTTATTTATTATTTATTTATTTATTAACTTCGGTGGTCTATTTCTCAGTATCCAATGGAGCAATAAACATTTTTGAAGTAAATACACTTATGCCAGTCTTCCACGGGAGGAGCGACCAGTGGCTTTAATTATATTCATAATTGCATTACAGTGGTTAGATAAACTGGGTTCGATTCCTGGTCCCGGTTAAATATTTGTATGGCCTACGTTTATTTCTTTCGTGAGTTTGGGTGTAATTTGTAGTTGTCTATGTGTGTGTCCATGGCACCCGCGATACAGTGTTTCCCTAGTGTGGGCTATCAGTGTGTGCGTTATTATTGTTATTATTATTAATACCACAATATTACGATTTAAAATACAATGTCGAAGGCTAACAAGATCGTTATTGTTCAACAAACTAGTAGGTTATAATACTCACAGAAAAAAAACTAAATATTGTCAAAATACAATGTTGTAAAAAAATTAAGTATCAAATGGGTCAATATCAAAGTCGCCAATAAAGATCCTTTCAAACCTCGCCTGAAAGTTGTCATTTTTCAGATGTGTCCTTACATTTACATTACCCCAATAGGGCTAGCACAACAGGGTGCGACTTGCGCACAGAACAAGTGGACTTGCGCGAGAGCGACATAAATCTCTATATGTCGTATGTATCTCGCGCTTTATTATTTTTTAAGTCTCGCGCAAATCGCGCGCTGTCATGCTAATTTTGACTGATTACTTGTAATCAATATGTACATGCGAAGACTGGGAGAAAGATACCTTGCCCAATGTACTAAACACTGTTACTAATTTGGGCACCATACCGCGGGTACCCCCTTCAATGCAGGCCTGGTCTTAATATTTTCACATTTATATATTTTTTATTTTTGTATTCAAAAATAAAAAGTTTACAAAAAAGAAACAGAAAACAACGAATAAAAACCATTAAAAGATTTATGTATCACTGCCGTCACATGCTGTCAGGAGTCTAACATAATCTCAGTACAGGGTGCTAAAAAAACCGACCTCAAAAGTACGTGGAATTACGTCTATTTGCTAAGTTTCGTTGAAATATCCCCTAGTTCGCCACTATACAGGACTTGATACTGGAGATAATAAAAATAGGTTCTCATTACGACACTACTCAAAGTATATCGAGAGAAAAACTCCTTGAATTGGAGAAATAGCAAAATCAACTGAATAATTGCTAAAAGTAATTGCTCCTAAATTAAATTTAGGCGCTATGTATAAAAATGAATCTTCATGCGTGAACAGCCACCCTTTGAGGTGGATGATTTTGTTCAAAATGAAATGGGACCACTATGTAAATACCCCTTTCGAACAAAAAAAGAATCATGAAAATCGAATCACAAATACCGGAGTCATCGCGTAACATACATACAAAAAAAAAAACAAAAAAAAGAACATACAGTCGAATTGAGAACCTCCTCCTTTTTTTGAAGTCGGTTAAAAAGAATTAATATTACTTATGATCAAATTACGCAACCTTACACTTCAAACTATTGAAATTCACAATTTGACAAATGCATTGATTTAAAAGTTATTTTACATTTTACTGGTTTACCCAGAAGTTTAACAAGTACGTCACTTGGCAATTCATTATGCAGTAATCAAATGTTCTGATATAATCTATGCTTATTTTAAGAATTATTTTTTCAGGACAGTGATTGTTACAGACGGAGAAACAAACGTGATAAAATCAGATCGAATTTTTAGGTTTTAAAACTATTCTGCCATATCATTTCTGTGACAACTGCGCTCCGAATATCCAGCCCGAGTTCGAAATAATTGACGGGTGTCGCCAATTGTTTCACTTCAAATCGACCAGTTTTAACTTGAGCTTTGCTATAATGGACGAAAATTGAAAAATTACATATTTCATATTTAATTACCGACGAAATGTGATTTCGTTTGCATTGTAATTAAATGTTTTGTTGTTTTTGCCACACCACCGAATGGAGCATTTGTTAGAGATATTATCTTTATCACAATAAATACAGAAAGTTTTTGGAATCTACGGAGACGTACACACAGTTGTTGGCCCTGCACTATTTCAGCTTTCTAATTTGTGATATTTATTTTTATTTATTTATTAAGAAATAGATACAGAAAAAAATACAAAAATTTGTGCTGCTAACGGTGTAACAAAAACCATTTTTGGTTTGACCGTACACAATTCACCATCTAGATTACACTTTAAACTTACAAAAAATAAAAAATAATAATATAATATAAGGCCCATTTGCCTGATGAGGTGTCAGGGATGGATGTATTTCGTCTCTATTTCTGGTTATAAACTCGAAGGGTATTCGCGATTGTTACACATTGAAAACAAAACTAATTTTTAACCGACTTTAAAAAAAGAAGGAGGTTCTCAATTCGTCTGTATGTTTTTGTTTCCGCCGTTTGTGAACCAATTTTGATGATTCTTTTTTTGTTGGAAAGAAGGTACCTCAAATGTGGTCCCATTTAAATTTCAAGAAAATATTCCACCTCTAAGGGTGGCAAACAAGGGGATGAATGACTTTTGAGGTCGGTTTTTTTAACCGGAGGTTAGGTTATTCGGACATACATCGCGATGTTCGAAAAAATGGCCATTTACAGATCCAAAGGTCACGGCTGACCGAGATGGCAGTCATCAACCAGAGCCCCAAATTTGATTATTTTTGCTTATTATTTGATTTAAATCAAAAAATGGAAAATGGAACTATTAGTTCCATTTCCAATAATACAAAAACTGAACATTTATCGTTGAACTGCTTACGAAACAATAAATATAACAAAATAAAAGGAACACGAAACATTAAAATGGCTTACTTATTTTTAGCCATAGACCATTAGTGAATAGCCTCTATCGTCACACGGAAGTTAACCTTGGCCGAAGCTGACGTTACGTAGGCTGACCTCGCTGATTTGTTTATCAGCATAAATCACTTGTTAATATAAATAAACAAAAAGAAAAACAAAGTAAGCTTAAGCTTTCTTTTCTCATTGTCTTCTTTAACTTAAGAGCTAAGCTTTATGATTTATATTTTCCCATGTAAGTACTAAGATATCTTTTTTTTATATAATTGTTGGGTGACCTATATGAAATTACAGCACAACATAATGCAAACGCTGGTGTATCTCATCTTTTTATGAGGTTTCGGATATTTTTTACCATTCTTAACAAATTCTTTATGTACGATATAAAATTTATTGTATGTACCTATATAAACTATATATTTAAAGAGGATATTATAAGAAACTTCTTAGAACTGCGATTTCCTGACCATATTGCAAGAGCAAAAACTTAAGCCATCGCAATCCGCTCGTAGAAATGTAGAATCGACAATCTCTTGGAGAAAATAAAAGGTTTTTAGATCAAAAAGTGATATGAATCAAAGCCTGGTATTTTTCAAAAAGAACATCCATTACTAATGATTTAGGGACGATTAAATTTATAGAAACGACGTACCGAAGTTTTTTCGATTTCTTTTTATAAAAATATTTTCCGTACGAGATTAAGTAATCATATTATCGTTTAATTTTAATAAACTTAAATGTATTTTCAAATATCGCTGTTATGGTTTTTTTTTATGTGCCATGGTTTACTAAATTACATAGTCTTTTATTTTGTTTATTCTTTCGTTGTATTTTCTCTGTTATAAATATAATACTTAATTAATTTAATGAACGTACGTGGTGCAAAACATAAATTAGTCAAATGCAAATTGACAGAGTATAAACAAAAATCAACTTCGCAATTTAGAACACATTGGTTACAAAATCAAATGATCAATATTTTGTCACGCTCTGATGGAAGGGCGAACGAGTGTGCCAGAATAGGACGACCTTATGAACTTTGCGATGTGTAAAAAAGATATGAAAATGAACATTTAAACAAAATTTTCTTTTACCTTAATGACTACTTTCAGGAATACTCCCAACACGTCGATAGTGAACTTCATTTTGACGAACTTGTTTTCTTTCTCACGATAATCTTTTGAACTTCACTCCTACTTCACATCACTAACTGAAAAACAAAAAATATTGCCAATTAAATACTGGCTACTTTCAATTTTCACTTTCAACTGCTTTTAGAACAAAATTAAATTTTAAATTGAATTCCGAACAGTTACGCGAGCTTTGTAAAATAATTCTAATACACTGAGCTAAATTTCAAGATCACCGTGTTCTATTTTTAACACTTTAAACATTCTAAAGACAAAATTGTTACTCACCATTTTATTTTAGATTCAAATCCACACACAGTTTGTTAATTCTTTTCACAAATCACAAATTCATTTATTTGATTATCGGAAAAGTCGATTTCGAGGGAAAAATATAATATGTACTACGTTTGGTTTTTATTGTGCGGGCGGATGGTGTGCGCAGACGCATCTTGATCCGAGGCCAGGCGGCGACGACGGTCTTAATTTAGATGCGAACGAAACAGTACTACAGATCGGGTCTCCCAGGGATTTCTTTTATAGGCGGGTTAAGGCGAAAAAAGTAAATAAAAAAAATGCATCGATGTATGTGGTAAACAGATGTACGTATTACCGATATATCACGCAAATATGTGTGTAAAAATATAGTTGTTGCCTCCTGAGCGACAAATGCGCACATGGCAAAGACTAAACCAATATTTCGGAAGATAGGTCAGCTTTGATTAGAATCTTAGGTACATGTTATCTTTTTCCTCACTTAATGCCGTACTTAACACTCTTACTCAGCTTTTAAAAGCGAACATTTTCCACTTACAGTCACGTTTGTCTACCTTTTTAAAGAACAAAATATATATTTCGAAAATTGTACGATTTACAGAACAAGATGGGAAATGCTAACTGAAAAATACGTCGCCCTGAAAAAATATACTTAATATTAGTTACGACAATACATCAGGCCAAGAACAACATATCGCATCCTTGTTTATAATACGCCATATGTACAAACTTCATATATAGGTACGTAATTTGTTTCATGTAGTTCGTATTATTTTAATGACTCTCTTGTGATGAAAGCACTTTTGCCGTATGATCACATGTGACTTTCTTATACCAAAGATATGTACGATTTGTAAAGTACCTTTTTGCTTACTATATCCCCTCTTTCCAGACGATCATGCTAATGTGGACAATCTGTCTCTACGGATTCCATTTCATGGTCAGCCTCACCGCCTATTGGAAAGTGTTAGAGGGCGTAGCTTTATAAGCTTGGTTAGTCCATGCGTTATGTATTATGCAACCAGGTTGGTACCCGCGGAGTAGAAATAAACAGCAGTGTTTTAACTTGAAATTGCAAAAGTTCACATAATTGCGTTTGAAACTCCGTTTGCTGATAAAAAAAATAAAAGCAAAATGTTTCCCGAATGCAAACCTCGAGTATGCAATACAGCCTTCGTATTCGTCTATGAATTACAAATTATTGTTTAGTTCAAACTAGTTTAGTCGTTTATTTGTTTTTTGTTTATCCAAAATACTTTAGGTTAATTACACGGATGATTGATTCCATGTCCTCACATAGGATGTATGGGAGTCTCCGTAATTTGGAGATATAGTGTTTTTTCAGCTGGTATACTTATTATTTACAGTATTCATACATGATATAATTCGACAGATATTCAAGAGCCATTTCTTTAATTATACGCGGGTCTGTACAATTCGGTTATACATATAATATAGATATAGTTTTTATAATCTTTATTTATTACTGCTTAAGCTCTATGCTGAGTATTTCTATAGTATGTTCAACGAGGCTTAAAATATCTTAAGTTTTTTTATACAAATGCTACTGGGATAGAAAAAAATTGAGTCGATACTAACATTGAAGTTTGAATCGGTCTTATAGTAAGTGGCATAAAGTTTTAAACTTCAATCTCAGCATGACATTGTCTCTTCAAAATACTGCAGAAGGGAGAAGTATCTACCTTACTTACTCTTTGCCGCCCACAGTGTGGGAACTTTATTGAAATAAATTGACGTACATATATAGCCAGCGATGCGGACAACGACACTCTAAATACCAGGTATTACTCTTACTTTAGTGGTACCAAACGTACTTCTGTTTTTATTGTCTTCTACAATTTTTTTTTCAAAAATATCTCATCAAATTTATCAAATTCTTGCTATACACCTTTAAATTATTCGTTTGTGACGATATTACTTTGACAGAATAGGTACCTTAATAGCATTGTGCGAACGGCAGCACATTGAAGGACCTTGTTCCGGTGCTCTTGAGGCGATATTCCAGCAAAAGTCTATAATTTAATGTGGCTGTTGATTGTACCATTATTCAGATAAGGCAATCAGGCAATCTCAATTTTCGAATAAACAATACGGCAACCTATGTACAGTCTTCGATCGCTAATGCGCTAATTCAGGATTTTACGCGTTATGGTCGTAATTCACAATTGGCCATGATAGAGCGGTAGAACTCTCTGTGAAAGAGTTCGTCCAGGCAAATATAGTTGGAAATGAAACTATTTTTCCGGATTTATATCGCGTATATTTGTTTTTTCAAACAAACCGACGTTTTGGGCCCTTTACAGGTCCCATGGTCACGGTTGACTGAGGTGGTACAGTCTGCAACCAGTGTCTAATATTAATGCAAACCACCCTATTTTTTCACTATAGTTACAATAGTTAAAATACCTTATTTTTAATTTTACAAAGGAAACATTTCAATTTACGCTACATTAAGTTTTACAAATTATTTGATTGAATGAATTTTTATTAAGTTCAATTTATTATTAATTAATAATAGAAATTAGAATAAATTAAAACATATTAATTAGTACTGCAGTCTTATGTCTGTTTGGGATTTTTCATTAGAGGAAATACTGGATCCCAAACTAGTGGTACTGAGAAACCATCTTCCCTGTTGAAATTAGGATGTTTTTTTAATTTCAATGGCCTCTCGCAGCATCCTGGGTAGATAACGGACTTCTTTTGCAAGGACCCTGGGGTTTGTCAAATTTCATTGAATGTATGGGTTTATCCATGACATGCTCGCAGACTGCAAACTTGTTTACGCGACGGTGTTTGACATCAGTTATATGTTCTTTGACGCGGGTACAAATACTTCGCTTTGTTTGTCCAATATAGGAGAGACCGCACTCACAGTCAAGCTTGTAAACTTCTGGATCCTGTAAGGGGATGTTACATTTCACGGGTCTCAGGAACTGAGAAATCTTCCTCAGGGAATTGAAATAGGTCTTGTTAGATGCACACTTGAGGACTCTTCCGATCTTGTCTGTAACACCTCTCACGTAAGGTAAGATGTGAAGAAGCAGGTCTTCGCTTGACTGTTGGCGGTTTCACACGGGGCCTGCGGTATTGGCGTGGAATCTTCAACATATTGCATGTAGGACTTGCTTTATATGCTGAAGTTCCCCTGCCAGATGATTACTGTCGCAGACACCATGTGCTCTCTGAAACAAAGATTTGCCCACGGTAGCTAACTGGCTAGGATGGTGATGGGAATTACTATTGAGATACCTAACTGTATGGGTTTTCTTTCGAAATACAGTATGGCCTAAGGTGTTATTAGGATTTCTTTTAATTAAAACATCTAAGAAAGCTAAAGTACCACAATTCTCTTGTTCCATAGTAAATTGGATCTTAGTACTAAAAGAATTAAGATGGAAAAATAGTTTCATTTCCTATGTGTAACAATCGCGAATACCTAAGAACTCGACAAATATGGTTGATTAGTATTATTTTTATCCTATTCAAAAAAAGGAGGAAGTTCTCAATTCGGCTCTTTTATATCTATGTATTTATGTTACGCCATGACTATGGTAGAAAAATAGTTGTACTAAGGATGAGAATCGGACATGTTCCATTAAACAGTTTTGCTTTCTTAATGAAAAAAAAAACAATTCTCCTAATTGCGAGTTATGTGGAGTAGTGGAAGGTGCATATCATTTGTTACTGGAATGTGTCCGGTACGAACAACAGAGGGCGGCGTTGATGAGAGACCTGCAGATCAACCAAACATCCTTAGTTGCTATAAATTGTATATTAAGACTATTTGTTGAATCGGCTCTCCAACAGCGCCGCTCAAACATGTAAGCTATAGCTTAGGGTACGATGGAACTGGCATATACGTTGTATAAAAGTTCCTTAATAAATATAGATAAAAAAAATGTTACGCCATTCCTCCGATATTTGTGAACTGATTTCGATGATATTTTTTTTTTATTGGAAAGAGGAGGTATCCTCTAGCCAGTAGTGGCCTCATTCAAATTTAAAGAAAATACTCCACCTCTAAGTATGGTAAATTAGAATCCGGTTTATTGGATTTCACCTGCTTTCCGTTAATCGATTTTAAAAAAACTTGGCAAATAGATGTAACTCCACAAACTTTTAAGATCGGTTTTTTTTTATATTATTTTATGTTACTTCCATGTTTATTATTTCCAACATTTTGACCAAAGAACTACAATCCAAGGTCATGAAATAAATAAAAAGATGCCACTGTCCATTCTTTAGATCCATATAATCCAATCTGACAAACGCCAAAAAAATTATATACGACGACTAATGGAGAAAGAAGCCTTTGAAACCTGAGTGCGTCTTCTCCAGTTGTAATTTAAAAAAAAAATTGATGAATCTGAACAAAAATAATCATCCTCCTTATTTTCCGGCTTGTTCCAGTTTTCATTCGTGGTCGGCTTTCCGGATCATTTGTACACCGGAGTATTTCTTCAATGACAGAGTATGGCACCTGTTTTAAATCGTGGTCTGTACAAAATAAATTTGAAAGAAAATTACATACAGAATTTATAAATAATGTATAAGCAAAAAATATTTTCTCCCATTTCCTCCTCAATGTTCACTTTCCAATTCACATAAAATACATACGCATTCAAGTAAAACAGACCGGTGGTAAGCTCTATGTAATATTTCACATTTCAGAAAACGGAAACCAAGTTGTAATGCTGCGATTATATCGTTAGAACCGAGATAAATCCTTTTAAGTCAGCTCCTCTCCGGAGATGTCTTAATGTCGGACACTAATGACATTAGTGTCTCAGTTTGCAGTTACACCTGCACGACACTAAACTTTGGTGAGTATGGGTTTGCCAGAAGCTCAGGACAATTGCAAATAAATTCATTTTTTTATATCAATTAACATAATAGAATAATCGTTCTTGATAGTCGTGATTTTTATATTATGCATTTGGAAAATATCTGATAGTACCCCATTGACTTACAAATAAATGGACGACAGGTCTAATACAAAAACCACGAAAAAAATGTCCCAAGTCAACCTATTCGAAATTTAAATTGTAATGTCATCGCAGTATCGCGCTGTCAGTAGAACAAATGAAGACTAAAGCGGAGTTTGGCGCTCTGTATACGATTTTAGCGCCTTACAAGTGCGGACACTTTTTAGCGCGGACCCGACGTCCATATAATTGTAAGTCAATGTAGTACCCCATTTCTTCTGAAGAACATGACTTCTTCGGACAAAATGGGTATTGCTTTTTTCTCAAGAATTTCGAGACTTTGTTTTTATGATACCAAATTACGGGACGAACAAATCGTACCTCCGTCCCATGGTAAGTGACACGCCTGTCCATGACAGTTGAAATGCCACTGCGTACTTTAAATCGTGAAGATCTGAGGGGCACTGCCACTGTGCACATCACCCTGCGACATAAGTTAACAAATTTCATATGCCTGTAAATTCACCAGCACCCTTACCCTTCGAAACCAGAATGCAATAATGCTCACGTTCCTGCTTGGTGGCAGAAATAAGTAAGGTACTTCGCTGGACGAACTCTTTCACAAAGAGCTCTAACTGCTAGTGAATTTCTATAGAACAGACTTTTTAACAATTCCGTTTCAGAGTTTCACGGAAAGACCGTGTCAGAAACTCCCGCATCCGCGACAGCCTTCACGTCCGTGACATTGCAGATAAACTGCAAGAAAGCCGCCTACGTTGGTACGGCCACATCTTACGGAAACCGGCATGCTACGTGGGAAACAAATGTCTGGCTATGCCACCTCCGCCGGGCCCCGGTAGAAGGGGCAGACCCAAGAAGTGCTGGCTTGACGTCGCCAAGGGTGATATGCGTGCCAATGGTCTCACCACTAAGGATGCCGAAGACCGTGCAAAGTGGAGGAGAAAAAGCAGAAAAGCGGACCCCGGGACAAAAGTCCCCGTGTTATGGAAATCAGAAACAACGACGGAACCACAAACACTCAGACCTGAGATAATATAGAGAAGTTAGTTTTGATACATTGGTCTAGCCGAGAATTGAACCCCGAAACTCAGAGATGGCGACTCCTTGAAAATCGGTGTGCCAGCCACTCTACAGAGGTCGTCAAAAATGCAGTTTGACTACATTTTTTTTATGAAAAATAGTGATAGATATAACATTAATACGAGGAATACTAACAAACTAGGTTCTCGCTTTGGGTAAAAACTCAGACCCGAGACAATATTGACCGGGGATTGAACCCGGAACCTTAGAGATAGCGACACCATAAGACTGCTGTGCAAGCCACTCAACCACGGACGAACATGTCAGACTGCTTTCCTCCTGTTTTTTACAACGTATTGACAAGCATTTAACCACTATCTGAACTGATTATACGTTTCAATATGGTGGAAGAAGATGCTTAACTATTGAACAGAAGTGTCCCTAATTGTCCTAAAAATATGGTGTTCTTAGTGAGCTTTTATCGCTGCAGGTTGCATTGAAAATTATTGCGGACAAAATGCAGATTTAATTCCATTTCTTTGTTCAACATAATGTTGTTAAATTTTAATTTCGTTCGCGGTTTTAATGTATTTCGTCTCTTAGCGAAATGAAAATGAACGAGCCTCTTTATTATTATTTTTTATTTGCGGAAGAAGAAGAAAAAACATACCCTTGATATTATAATAAAACCACATGTGATAACAAGAAACCGAACTACATGAAAAATCATTTATTTTATTGAATATCAAGATTTTTTTACTACCATAATATTCATTTATTTTTATGAAAATACACCCCTAATTAAATTTTTATTGAATTGATATTCAATTATTTTTTGTGAAATTACTCCACTAGTTTGTTGTAATTATTAATATAAAGATCGAAGAAGATGTAATATAAGATATAAGACCCAGCTGGACTGACACCAGCGGCCTCGTCTTACCGCAGCTATCGCTCTCCCGACTTACGAATCTCTCTGTATGCTCGTCGCAGGTCTTAGTTTATGGTTTTATCGACTTTTTGTCGTAATGCCTCCTGTGAGAAATCTATGACAGTTTCTGTCACTCCGCTTCACAAATGAAACATATAGGTAGAAAGAAAGAAAGAATCGTTTATTCAGCTTAATAAGACTTATACAGAAAAAACAAAACATTACGATTACAAAATATATAAGCTTAAATATGAATGTTGTGTATAAGTGAAATTTTGTAACTTTCCTAAATTTCTATTTTTTTTAATTTTTTTTATAATATCAAGTGACGGGACGAACATGTCGTGCGCCTGATGGTAAGCTACACGCCTGTCAATAACAGTTGCAGTGCAACTTAGAGCTTTAAATACCAACAATCTGAGGGGCACTGCGTCCAACAACCTGAGACATAAGTTGACAATACTCATATGCCTGTAACTTCACCAGCATCCATAACCTTCAAAGCCGGAACACAGTAATGCTGACATTACTGCTTGGCGGCAGAAACAGATAAGGTGGCAGTACTTCCCTGGATGAACTCTTTCACAAGGACCTGAGCTACATGAGCATAAAAACTTATCGGCAAATTTCGTTCGCAGAATCTTTAAACCTCTTTCTCCTGAAAGTGCAATTTTTCAGATGTGGCCTTATTACGCCAAGAGTGCGAAACAACTACCAGGGCGTTCAATGTATTCTCGGTATCGGGGTGATTAACTAATGATAAGAGTAAATTAATTACCTCATTAGTTAAAGACACTCTTTAAGGGTATAAATATAAAATTTCATGTAATTGCCATCATTAGTATTCAAGTTATCAATACGAGAAGACAACTACAATGACAGACGCCACAATGTTGACGAAAATCGAGCACCGCACAGTGATTAAATTCCTTACAAAACAAGGAAAGACTCAAAAAGTTATTCATGAAGAAATGGTGACTGTTTATCAAGATTCTGCTCCTTCATTATTTACTATTCAGAAGTGGTCTAGTGAATTTAAACCGGGTAGAGAGAGTATTGAAGACGACCCCCGTGCTGGAGGGCAGGTAAGTGCCACTTCTGAAGAAAACGTCAAAATTGTCGAGAAACTTGTATTGGAAGATGCCCGTATCAGAGTGATAACATTAGCAGAAAAGACTAATCTATCCGTGGGTACCATTCACACTATTCTTCATGAACATCTGAATCTTTCAAAAGTCAGTGCAAGATGGGTGCCGCGAATGCTCACGCCGCTTCAGAAACAAGTTCGAGTTGAGTGCAGTAAGGGGTTTTTGGAGCTCTGTAGCGAAAATCCGAGTGGAATTTTTGAACCGGTGATGAAACGTGAGTTTATCACTATGATCCTGAGAGTAAGCAAGAGTCCATGCAGTGGCATAAAAAAGGAACAGACCCACCGAAGATGTTTAAAGTCTGCCCATCCGCCGGAAAACTCATGCCCACAGTGTTTTGGGATTTTAAGGGAATTTCACTGATCGAATACACAAAAATGGGTCAAAGTATTACTGCCACAGCTCACGCAAACAGCCTACGCAATTTGAAGGACGCTATAAAGGAAAAAAGACCTGGAAAATTGACCGCTGGTGTCTTGCTTCTTCACGACAACGCGCCGGTTCACACAGGGCGCGTTGCCAAGGCTGCTGTAAGGGATTGTGGATTTGAAGAAATCACTCATCCACCCTACAGCCCTGACCTGGCCCCCAGTGATTACTTTTTATTCCCAAACCTAAAGAAAGATCTTCGGGGTAAGCATTTTTCCGACGATGAAGAGTTGAAGGAGGCAATTAATGAACATTTTTCAGAGGAAAAATATTTTTTCGAGGGCATCGAAAAGTTATTTGCCCGATCAAATTAGTGTATTGAGGCTATGGGAGACTATATTGAAAAATAAATTTTATTTAGAATTTTTTGCCTATTATTTCATACCTATACCGAGAATACATTGAACGCCCCTTAACTACAGTATCCGCACGCTATGATGGCCGTTTTGACAGATTACAATAGTGAGGTCAAATATAATCAAATGCGAGTCACATCTATAAGTTTTTAGATTTATAACTAGTATTGCAAGGGGTAGTTGATTAAAGTTTTAATAAAACGAAAATAAAAATGTTTATTTAGTATAAAGTCAATTCGAAACTGCTGTGTTTTGCATTGAACTTAGACGCGAGTTTGCTGGAGGTAAAAATTATGCAGGACAGCGATCCTATAGTGACGACCGTATTAGATTTCATTTTTAAATTTCGGAAAACAAATGCATCTATAAATATCACTGCACGTCACTATTGACAATAATGTACATTAATTAGATCCTTCAACGTAGTTATGAATTAATACGAAACTTGATGAGCGGACAAACGTCAAAACGGCCATCATAGCGTGCCGGTACTTTAGTTTCAAAGGTAAGCTGCTCGACTTGCATAGAAATTTGATTTTTATAGTTGAATCTTTTGTTAAAAGAAATCAGGAAGCACCGACATTATGGGGACGAATTTTGGTAGGTATATGTCTCTAGGTTTGGTAGGTATATACTCTGTCACCGACATGTTAAAATAAAACGAAAGAATTTTTTTTATTTTGTTAACATGTATAACAACAATGAAAACTAAGCAGTAATATTCAAGAAATGGAATCTTTTTTAGTATAATTGGTCTAATGCTTATGTAAGTGACTGTAAATGACGTATTGCAATCGAATCGCATCGTCTCCATTGATTTTCTTTTAATACAAAATTGGCCAGTGATTGCCGCGGCGTTATCTTGATCGTCTCAAGCTTTCATTAGGCTGAAATAACAGAAAATAAATTAAAGATAAGGTATTGAACATTAATTTTGCTTAACCATTTTTCCTACATCATCATCAACCCACTTATACGTCCCACTGCTGGGCACGGGTCTTTCATCACGATGTTTTCCTTCATCGAAAAGCTCATGGTAGACTTCGCACATAAATTCCGAAAAACTCAGAGATGTGAGCCCAGATCCAAACCCACGGCCTTTGCTTGAAAAGCAGTAGGTCAAAGCAATTAGACTATTTATCCATTTTTCTACAATTTTATTTATTCTCCTTCTGTTCAACCTGTTCCACCCGTTGTTACTTCTCCTTCAGATAAAACTTCCGTAGCATTTTCAGCACCAGTTTCAGTTATAGCTGCTTCAAGTGATTTAAGGCGTTGACGCTTCTCTTTCAAACGCAAAAGCTTCATTAATTGGTTCTTCAGGTAATCAGGTGGATATGTCACCTGTTCAGATTTATAAGATCCTGGGCCAACTTCCACATAGAAATGTGGTGCTTCCCTTCGTCCGTCGTGTTTGTATTTTGCACCATGATCTCGAATTGGTTCTATCAGTGCTTTTTTACGATGTCTGTTTTCAGTTTCAGAAACGTCTGCTTCATCTCTTCCTGATCTTCCATTTCCAGATAGGACACCCAAAATCTGATTGAAATCTGGAGGTTTTATCTGAAAATGATTGTAAGGGCGCGTTCAAATAAGCCGCTGTAAGACGCGCTGCAGCAGCGCTGCAGCCGCGCGACAGTCCCGCTGCAGTCACGGTTAGTGAGGTGTGTACACGTTAATTCATCAAATTAACCACGATGGATGAAAATCGAATTGAAAAAAATATAGAAGATGTAAAACAACACCCTGCAATATGGGATAGTAGTTCCGACAGTTATTCCAGTCGACTGGATAAAAAAATCAAACTCAAATTTATTGACAATTTAGAAACTGAAAACTACCACTGAAAAGAACATGCCAGGTGAGTCACTTTTAATACCTACATGTGTGTGCCCCAAGAACTAGGTAAAAGAATGTTACGTCGTCCAAATCCATCGCCTAACTGAGTCGAAAAATAAAACATCACTAAAAATTTGGTCGCACTTCTTTCAGCAGCGCGACTGTCGCGCGGCGACTGCGCGGCTGCAGCGCTTCTAACAGCGGCTAATTTGAACGCGCCCTAAATCTAAAATCATTGAGATTAAATTTATATGTAACCGTTTCATAGAAAAGTTTTCAATGACAAAGACCCAGTTTTATATTAGTAGAGCTCCTTGCATAAAAATTCATCACTGCACTGCCATCATACCTATTTCTGCCGCCAAGCTGTAATGTGAACATTTGGTTTGGAAAGGTAAGGGTGCTGATGAAATTGCAGATACAAACGCTTTCATTACAAGATATTCTTTGGCGGGGTGCAGCCAACTTTCCAACTCTTCAATTTCTATCCTAAGGTTGCCTGTTGTAAATTGGCTTACTCTGTGATACTTACTTACAGTACTGTTCTGTGTTGTCATTGTATAATTTTAATGTGCAATAAAGAATATTTCATTCAATCGTTCTATGAATGAAGCCCTTGCTGATATTTTACCAGGGGTGGCTAACACTTAGGAACGCATTAAAAATAAACAAACACACTCATATTTTAAAAAATTCTATGAAAATATAATACAATATCTAGACAGAGCACGGTACTGACACAAATTAAGCAAACCTGCTTCCTGGTATTGCTTGTTAAATAGGCATTGGAAACATTTTAGAACTTACAAAGATAACAACTTTCGTCATGTTGAAGACTCCGCAGCTGTAACATCGAAATCTCTTTATAGACCCTGTTCGGTTCAATCACCATTTAATGATATAAGTCCGATAAAGTGTAGAAGTTATTGCTAAAAGAATAACTGCTAAAATGATAAATGATGGATCGAGTGTGATAACTTACGAGTGACTTTTTGAACGGGTGTGCAGTTAAGGGGCCTTTCCACCAGAGATGTGCGAGGTAGCGAGGCGGTGCGAGAATGCGTTACGGATTCTTTTCAGCTATGCGCGGGCGGGGTACGGTGTGGTGGGGTGAGCGGTGGCAATGTGTCAGTATCAGTTAGTGTCATACTTTTAGTAGCTCTAGTTACCTACACCGTTTTGCACACATTCCTCGCCCGCATCCCTCACACACATTTTGTATGTACAAATACTTAGCAGCGCTAACCCTTTTGCACCGGAGCTGCGTTAAGCGAAAGACAAACGCTAAGAAAATGAAGTACTCGTAATCCTATTGGTGGATTTTTTCCTCGCACTCCGCCTCGCCACGTCGCACATCTCTGGTGGAAAGGCATTCTTATTCTTTTCGAATGCCTACTGGTTAGTCGATGTGATATGCTGATCTAACAAAATGAACGAGTAGGTACGTTCGTGCATCGTACAGAGCCGAAGAGTTGAGAGCTGAGAGCCGAGAATCCATTTTTTTTTTAATATCAAGTGACGGGACGAACAAGACGTTCGCCTGTCACCATGATTCATAAGTTGACGAGTCCCATGTGCCTGTAATTTCACCAGCACCCCTTCAAAACCGGAACTATACAGTAATGCTGACATTACTGCTTGACGGAAGAAATAGGTTAAGTGGCAGTACTTTCCTGGACAAACTCTGTCACAAGGAGCTCTACTGCTTCTAAGCCTTCCTTCTTCTCGCACTACGTAGTATTATATTCCTGTACGTCTTACGCACCCTGAGCACCATTGCCAACCATACTACGAAGATACCCATACTATACCTCTATCAGAGGGCGCGGCAGATCACCGCAGCGCTGGATGGACGACATCCGACGACACGGAGGTCAGGACTGTGTCTTGTGTCCAACTCATCCGAGTCGGGCACAAGATCGCCAAGAGTGGAAGAAGAGGGAAGAGGCCTACATCCAAGATTGGATAACAAAACGGCCGCCATGATGATGATGATACCTCTATCGTCACAGTATTGTGGTTCACATCCGAATTGAGCGTTCGTGCGGCAGTTTTGTCGACCAGCCCTGTGATTTCAGCGAGGTTCATCAGCACTTTTGGAATACTCATTTGTATGCGCCACACTTTACTATCATCTTCCAGTGTTGCGTGGATAAGAGTGTACATTGTTACAATAATACCTGAAAAATGTTACATATATGATAAAATTAAAATGAATAAATTTGTCGTCGTCATATATCCGTACTTGTTCGTTGCAGATCTGAAACCCTTTTCAAGACATACGACTGTGACTGTACCTTGTGGCCCTTACGTCGATATTGGTTTATATACATAATACAGTGTTATTTATAAAATACTAACAACCTCGCGAAGGACTGTATTGCTAACATCATTAATATAAACTTTTATTCCATTACTTTTTAAAAATTCGTCAGATATTGCTTTCGAACAAAAATAAATAGTAGTTTATCTACACACATGTGGGCATTTCTCCAAAGCCGCAATTTTCTGTGTGCACTAAACTCCACTTATTTATCAAAACAAAAATCTACAAAAAAAAAGAGTATAATATATGTCGAAAGCTAACTGGAGAGCTCAAAATCTTCCCAATAAACCTTTCAGACCTAATGGAAAAAAATCCGAAAGGTCTAAAACCTGACAACGATGGCGTGTCCCAAATGCAGAATCCAACACAAAGTGTCATTTTTTTCAAAATTGAAACCTTATACGAATATTACACTTTGGTTCACGTATAACAAATTAGATGACCGTACTTTTAATCTGAATTTCACAATAAACGAGACAATAGTTTTATCAAAATACCAAGATTGCTACGTGTCTCAGGCTTTCGCGGAATTCGGTGGTCGTTACTAATTACACTACATGTCACAAGTGAAGCATTTTGGAAGCTTCATAATTCGTTCTTATTATTAGTCCATCACACCCCTGCGGCTGGAGAGAACAGGTGGATGATTTGTGGCCGATTTTAGTACTTTTTGCGTGTAAATACGATATTTCAAAACTAGAGCCGGTCCGAACTATCATATCGTTCGATATCAAGTAGCGTATGAAATTTGTGAAAATTGTTTGCTATTAACGTTTCATTTCGAATAAAACTTCATCTCGACTGATATTAGAATCTTGAAAATTGTTTTGTTTTTCAGAGATGTTCCAAATTCAAATTCGATGCTATTATTAGGCAATAATAACATTTTCACAGATAGGAAATTTGTTCTAACAAAACAGTTTATCTCTATGCTGGTCGTAATTTGCGGTTTTTGAACACATCAAAGGGGATTTCATGATATGTTTGCAGGTAAAATATTTAAACAGATCGCTCTAAATAGTGACAACTCAAATAATCTCAGTACAAGGTACTAAAAAACCGTAAAAGTTCATGCAATTACATCTATTTGCCAAGTTTCATTAAAAACGGTTTCCGGAAAGTGCGCGAAACCGGATTCATCCCCTAGTTTACCACCCTCAGAGGTGGAATATTGTCTTCAAATTCAAATGTAACTACTACTGAGGTACCCTCTTTCCAACAAAAAAAGAATCATCAAAATTGGTTCACAAAGTTACCGCGTAACACATACATACAATAAAAAAACAAACAGACGAATCGAGAACCTCCTCCTTTTTTGAAGTCGGTTAAAAAGAAAGCACGCGTGAGGCGTTGCTAAACAACTTAAATACCAAATACATATCAAAAAGTGTCAGTACAACAAAAACGTATAAGTTAACTTTGGTGAATTTATTATGTTTTGTAAGAAGTTATGGAGCAAAAGTTATTGTTTATGATGTTAGTAAAAAGGCGTGCGAGATTTTTAGCGACTTTATCCTTATCATTGATCCTTATGATGTACAGTACAATAAAATGGAGTATTCATTTTATTGTATTTTTAATTGGTTCGATTCTCAACTTAAGTAAGCTTAGGAAATGAAACTATTTATCCGGATTTAAATCGCGTATATTTGTTTTTTCAAACAAACCGACGTTTCGGTCCCTTTACAGGTCCCATGGTCACGGTTGACTGAGGTGGTACAGTCTTCAACCGGTGACCATGGGACCCGAAACGTCGGTTTGTTTGAAAAAGCAAATATACGCGAATCCGGATAAACAGTTTCATTTCCTATGTGTAACAATCGCGAAAACCTAAGAACTCAACTAAGCTTTTTGAAAAATCTGTGAATGCAGTTATTAATGTTTAGAATAATAATACGTTTCCTTTAAGTGAAATTGCCTATTTTAAACATTTAAGGTAATTCCGTTCGTGTCCCATTAATTTTACCACCCAATATAGACGACACTGCTGTAACTATATATATTTATTAATTTATA
>NW_020653853.1:3695587-3709930 GCF_003589595.1 Hyposmocoma kahamanoa
GAATGCTACCAATTTATTCCATATACGAGCGATGAATATGAGACACATGAATTTTCCAACGAACCTATTAAAAAATTCGTGAAAATAATTAATTGTAATAAACATCTTTCTTGTAAATACACTAATAACTTACAGATTGTATGCATTACAGTTGATCTCTAGTTGAGGTTTCTATCACTAAATTTAAGCTGGAAGATAAACTAACAACACTAACTCTCAGACATTACAACTCATCAAATCGATTATCTTTTAATTAAAAACAGTCGAGCAGTGTTTGATAGCTTTGATGGATTTCGATTTCCATGGAAGACATTGATAAAGCGTACGCCTGGTATAATATAGGTATAAGTGCTTTATAACCAATGGTTGGAAAAAGAAGTTCCACATACATAGATACATGTATAGACATAGGTACAAGGAGAATGACCATTCTCGTTACGTTTTTATTCTCTGCTTTAGTAAAAGGTCGGGTTATCTACTGCATTTTTTTACATTACACCATTAGAATTACTTTAAAATCCAACTTCGACTTCCTAGGTCAGTAATTTTGTCTTACGATGCAATAAAACCATTTCCGGAAATCCGGAATTCGAAAAAGTAATTAATTAATATTTTGTGTTGTGTGGAACACCTTTTTTCAACCATCGTTTATACATAAACGTAATAAAAATAATAAGAACTACTACAATCTTTGAGAGATAAATTTAAACAATATAACATTCTTATACTAGCGTCACAGTAAGTATAATGTGTATGTAGTAAAATGTAACTTTTGTTAAGAAGAATATTTTTTTTTTATGAAAAATAGTGACAGACATAACATTAATACGAGGAATAAAAATAAACTAGCTGTTCTTGATAATCGTACTCATAAAGTCACAAATTAATTTAGGGGGAAATGTATACGTTTCTATATTCTATAATAAGTTTCCGGTTGACATTCAAAATTTACCATTCATAAGGTTGAAAACTACCTATAGTAAAAGAATTGTTTATGACGAGACGAACAAGTCGTGTGCCTTTTTTATAACATTATGGCGGTACGAACAAGTCGTGCGCCTGATGGTAAGTGACACTCCTGTCTATAACAGTTGCAGTACCACTCAGAGCTTTAAATCGCAACGATCTGACGGACACTGCTGCTGCGCCCGTCGCCCTGAGACATAAGTTGATAAGTTCCATGTGCCTGTAATTTCACCAGCACCCTTACGCTTCAAAACCGGAACGCAGTAATGCTCACATTACCGCTTGGCGGCAGAAATAGGTAAGGTGGCAATACTTTTCTGGATGAACACTTTCACGAGGAGGTCTACTGCTACTCTTTGTACTTACTTTGTTATTGTCAATTTCTATACTACCTGCGTTGCAAATAAATGAAATAATTGTGAATTGCGACTTTCAAAAATTCGACAAGAAAGTTATGCCACTTCTCACACAAATCTGTGCCAATCGTTCCATAGATTGGTATTTTTAAGTAAAAATAAATATTATGTGTATTTCCAAACCGTTAAATTGCAGGAGAATTAAAAATAAAACAAAAAAAAGATAATAATGCACAATATCTACATGTAGTTGAATATTATTACAATTCGAACATACAAGCAATATATCTCCCAAAAACCATCACCTGGAAAAGCAAAGAATCAATTACCCTACTGTCACATTGCACGCTCTACATAAATCTTGGAACGCTGCAGTAAATTTTGTCTACTACCCTATTGGTAGAGTCCTATTCTTACTCGGAGCCGATATTCGGTCTTTTTTTAAGAAAACACTCTCATTGTGTGAAAAATGCAGTTCTCTATCCAATTGGTCATTGTCACTTATTATTCAATATTAAATTACATTTTTATACACTGACTTCGACGTATATCGAAGGCAGTACATGCCATTCATATAAAAGCATCAAAAGTGACTACAGAACACAGAAAATTTAAAATATGACATACCAATCCTCCTAAGGCCATTATATAACTATTGTTAACTGTCAACAATTTTTTGAAACTGAGTTCTTCAAGGTATTGAAAATTATTATGAATTATAAATATCCTCATCTTACTTATCATATTTTGTCAGTCTTGGTCACCTTAATTGGATCGCTTTTTATGTCACCCATGAACACATTTAGTGTGATCCTATCAACAATTTGGCAACCGACATGGAGATAATAAAACAGTAGATTAACCGATTTTTACTGTGACTCGGTCAGACTCTACTTATTATGCTTTGAATACGGCATCGGCACGACGACGGAAAACCTTTTATCTCTGTCTGATTTGAACGACTGTTACCTAGACCCTGAATTTATTGCCTACTTACACAAATCGAAATTGAAATTTAGAATTCTTGCTATGTAAGTTCTTTTTCTCATATTTTAGTAAATTAAAACTCGTTTGTTCGGAAGAATCGACATGCAGTTTAATTACTTAATGTAGGCCTACATTTTGTGATTCTGTTAATGTAAAACATGCCTGAAGAAGTGAACAATACCAACTGATTTTAATGACCTACTAAGATAATTATTTCATTATAAGCGTATAGATATATATTATATACATTAAAGAAGAACGCAACTATGTAAACAAATTCGTCACTTAATGAAAAAATGCCAATTACAATACCAATTTATTATTAACTATTGCTAGAAACCGAATCATAATAGCAACAATAATTGGAGTAATCCTGTACAAAATAGCAAAAATCCGAAGTCTTTAAGAAACTATTATTTATAAACGCGATTTAAAGTTTTCTTTTGTTGGTAGCAATGGTTGTCAGAATCTGACAGTCACACTGACAGTGACAAAACTTGTTTGAAAAATCGATAACCGGCGAATTAAATTTTGTGGCGATAAATAATTTCATTTCTGTGTGAAAATGTCTGCTTTCCACGGATTCCCTGAATTACCAGGACCAGAGGACATGGCCTTTTGCAAGTTAAACGAGGTTTACTGCTGTGCGAATGCACAATATGGAAACATTGGCACTTTTACTCAGACTGTACGTTACTGTTGTAATATTACTGCAAAATCTTGCTTCTAAACGGTATTTAACAAATCATTATGGGTTTTTCAGACGAAAACACACCCTCTAATCAACGTAACTAGGGATGCACACTACCACCGCCCGTCAGACGAAAACATTAACGTGTATTTGGACGTGGAAGATAATTTACTCAAGAAAATGACAAGTGTGTTTGTGCAACAAGGTTTTGTTGAAGCCCTAGGCGTCGCTGCGGATCCTCAAATCAACCGTGATAGTCCTGCACTGGCATTAACAGCGTCTTACTTGTTAAAAATAGCGAATGCCTTCACGACGCTTCGGTACTTCTTGCAGCCGCATTTAAAAGACATAGGTCCTAAAATCGTCGCTAATTACTCTAGGACTAGGAACTGGTGTAATGCGCCTATGAAATGTATGGCATGGCACCCGCACACGACTAAAATTGCAGTAGCTACTGCTGATGATAATGTACGAGTGTATTGCAATGAAGCAGCTTTCGTATCTACATTAAAATGCAAGGCACAAGGACATGTGTCTTCGCTTAGCTGGAGACCCTTCTCAGCTTCTGAGATAGCTGTCGGCTGTGAGCAGGGAGTGATTGTGTGGTCAGTGGATCCCAATTCCATGTTTACAAAGCCTTCGTCAAGCAACGCTGTTGTTTTAAAAAGGTTGGTAATTTGTTGCGTTATTTACATTGATAAAGTTACTTACATGAAGAGGTACTATGCTCTTCCTAAGAGACATACACTCAGCTGTGTGGTGTATATGTATATGGTAATTACTTTGTTAAATAGTTAGATTAAATATAAGTTTTTTTTTAAGTTTAAGTTTCATTGGCTATTGTAGTAACTGTAATCTGTAATACCTTCCTCTTAGTGGATACCCATGCCCTGCAATCAAGTTAAGTGTGCTTATAAATAATGCACTCACTCATAGCCCTGCACTAGGGAAACCCTGTATCGCATTTGCTGGGGCACACTCATAGACAACCTCAAATTACACCCGGGTGTAATGTGTGGTTGTCTAGTTGGGGTGAGTTTTCACAAGAGAAATAAGTTTAGGCCATGTAAATAGGTCCAACGATCGAACCTGGGGCTTCTTTTTTTTATTTAAAACAACTTAGTAACTATAGCTCAAATGAAAAAAAAATACTACTATTTCAGATCTGGTCACAGCCCAGTCACTGATGTGAGCTGGTCTCCAAATGGAGACCTACTGATCAGCTGCAGTGGAGCAGACACCTCTATGCTCATCTGGGATGTAGCTATGGAAGCTGCAGTGCCATTGAAAAGAGTTGCTGGTGGTGGTGTTGTATTTGCTAGGTGGTCTTTAGATGCTGGCAAGGTCTTTGCTGCTACATCTTCTATTATATTCAGGTATAACCTGCTAATTGTTTATTTTTAGTAGTATAGAGTTACTTGCGAAATAGTTTGTCCAGGGATGTACAGTCATATACACAAGATACCTGACCCCCCAAGCCGAGTTGTCGACCTTTTGGTTTTGAGCACAAAAATGTGGAGAAAATTGTGAAAAACAAACTAAATCTTTAACCTGTGAGCAGTAAAATTTATTTTGGTATGGCTCCCTGATCGTCTCATTAGTGAATGACATTTTAAGAAAGTTTTTAAGTGAATTTGATCTTTAACATATGGTTCTTAAATACAGAACACAAATTTCAACCAACTTTAGTAACGCCAATGTGGCCAAACGGTATAAGGATTGCTTTGCAAATTGAGGCAAGCATGGTTCGAGCCACTTTAAAAATAAAATATTGTTTAGCTATGACTATATAATATTGTTTTTTGTTTTTAACATCTGGATAGGTGTAAGGAATTTCGAAGTGTTGTTCATACATAACTATAATTTCTAATTTTAATAATTCCGTTAAGTGCGGCGTGTTAAAACAAGATAGAAAACTTTGAAAGTCACTAAAACTTGCTATTACTTTGAATTAAAACTTAATAGTCAAATAGGAACGAAATGTGGAACAATGCATAATCACAGAAGTCACGATCGTATGCAAACTGCAGAGCGTTTCCGTGATTTCTTCGTCTATCCATACCCACCCTACACTTTATTAATAACATCTACCCACCCACCTTAGGCAATTTGTAGTGAACAAATATTGTGATTTGTCAATGTTAACACTAAAAAGTGAAACAATGCTGTTAAGAATATAATGTTAAAACAAACAGTGCTTGTGGAATCCAACCACAGGTATTGTAACTTGAAACTTGAAAGTTAAATGACGAAATTTTTATTTGGTTTTAATTATGGCTGATTATCTTCAAGCAACGCTCCACTGTATTGCTTACACTATAAAGTTGAAATTTCTTTGTTCAATATGTAAGATGGCTCTCAGAACCAAAAGGTCAGTTTGGGCATGTGACGGGGTCAGGTATCTCATGTATATTACTGTACTGCCGCCTTACCTATTTCTGCCACCAAGCAGTAATGTCAACATTATTGTATTCCGGTTTTGAAGGGTAAGGGTTATGGTGAAATTACAGGCACAAGGGACTTGTCAACTTATGTCTCAGGGTAACAGGCGCAGTGGCACTGCTCCTCAAATCTCTGAGTGGCACTGCAACTGTTACGGACAGGAGTGTAGCTTACAATCAGATGCACGACTAGTTCGTCCCGTCACTTGATATTAAAAAAAGTATTGGCACCTGACAACTGTAGATGTTAATTCAACTTACAGAGTATGGGACACTACGCAATGGACACCAGAACGTTGGGTTGCGCGCGGGTGCCGCGTCGTTGCAGCTTGCTGGGGCCCAAAGGACATTCTACTGTTTGCTGCTAAGGGAGAACCTATGGTGTATTCACTCATTAATACTGGACTTTTAAGCGGTAAGACTTTAAACACGAAGCACTACAGCAAACATACACTGCAACGGAATGACATGGTTATCTAGAAAAATCTAAAGAAAACTCTTACCACAAATGGAGGTCTCGCATAAACACCTTATGGACATCAAAACATCACGCGCGGGTGCCCTCTGTGTTTTTCACGCTTTGTGCCTGCTTGCAATTTTTCATTAACCTAATTGCTCTTCAGGTGCCCAAACAAGCAAGGCTCAGCCAGCTCTGGATGTGACAAAAGTGGAACTACCATCGGGTGATATAGTAGGTGGGCCTATACTCGACATGTGTTGGGACCCTACTGGACGGTACCTGGCTCTTTTATTCGAAGAATCCTATATGATCGCAGTGTTCTGCACTACTCAGCTTATGATGCAGCTAAAGATTAGTCCTTGGTAAGTTGGCTTAAATTGTTGAAGTGTGGTATAGTCCATACCCTAAGATACCTAACCGAGCTTTTAGTTCTGAGAATCTTTGATTCTGTCGTGCAAACGACAAGGCGGCTGCCGTGAACCGATAAATTGTCACGATTTAATGGGAATAGCTAGAAACGACAGTCGTTCAACGATAAAAGAAACGTCCACGACACAGTCACGGCAGATAGTCGTGATATGGGAACAGGCTAGACGCGACAGTCCCATTAAGGAACGCGCCCTAAGATCCTGATTATAGCCCGTTGAATAACTCACCAATTTTCTTTCCATTACAGCTGCTTCATACCAGGCATAGACAACGAGATGCCTCTAACAATGGCGTTCCAACAGAACTTCGCAGACGGTGCTTGCCTCACCATAGCCTGGTCCAGCGGTCGCGTCCAGCACTTCCCCATCATTTACACAGACTACTGACACATAGAGACACCTGATTGCTTTTACATGCCCCTCCAGAGGTACTGAGGCAATGTTTAACGGAAACTGTTAGTGATCGTGACTTGAAAAAAGGAAAATGATGGAGAAGAGAAAATAATTATGTCGTTATTTCTTTCCGACTGAATACCGGCCTGATTAAAATAGGACGCCTCATGTACAGTATCTAATAAAAATCGAGATTTCTTAACACTTCCGCCGCCCTTTAACTAAAACGAGGCTATGTGACAAATGGTCAAATCGACTCATCCGAAGAACAAAGTCCGATGTGATTATTAGCAAAAAGAGAATAAGTACGTTATGAGAATAATTTCGTTATTCAAACTAAGACCTATCTAAAGGTGTTTTGAGAATTTATATATCTTATTTCGTTTCGGAAATATAAAATCGAACAACGGTCGATCTGACATCCACAGCGAAGAAAAACGAACGAAATGTACTATGTCCTGAAAACAAGTAGACTTGCACATAGATCTTTGTTCTACGGATGAGTCGAAATATCCGTTTTAAATAGCATAAGCTCTTTTAAAAACAGTTAAAATTACCCTAACGATGAATAGCCGAAATAACATTAAGCAATTTCAATATACTAAAACTGGTTATGTTTTTTTATGATATCTCAGAAAATTATTTGGCACTTCACCGCGTTCTAGTTAGAGGACAGCAGACTTGAGGAAAATATCGCATCTTCAGTAAAGTGAGGTAAATTTCAAAAAACATTTCAGCCGAGAAATGTAGCAGTAGAGCTCCTTGTGTAAGAGTTCGTCCAAGGAAGTACTGTACCTTACCTATTTCTGCCGCCAAGCAGCAATGTGAGCAATACGCGTTCTGATTTGAAAGGGTAAGGGTGCTGGTGAAATTACAGGAACATAGGACTTGTCAACTTGTATCTCCGGGTGACAGGCGCAGTGGTAGTGCCCCTAAGATCTTTGCGATTAAAATCGCTGAGTGGCATTAGAACTGTTACGGACAGGCATATCGTTTACCACCAGGCGCACGACTTGTTCGTCCCTTTACTTGTTATTATAAATAAAAAAAAGACGTACGTCGCTGGACATAGGCCTCCCCAAAGAACGCCACAACGACGAGTCTTTTGTTGCTTGCATCCAGCGGATGCGATATTGGGATCGATTTTCATGAATATGATCAAGCGATTTTTTAATCGACACATGTCAATGCGATTTTTAAGCGAATCAATTCAAAATTAAGGCGAATCCAATCGTCTAGATGTTATTCATAATTTAAAGAAAAGTCTAATGATTCAGTCAAGTACAGAAACGGAATATAAAGAGGAGGACAATGCTTTGGACATTACGTTACACGACATTATTATTGAAAAGTTCACAATATACATATTATAATGATAATTAAATAATGTAATAAAGGTATTTAATTAAAAAAACAAAAATATAAAATTCTGAAACGATTTTTGTGAGATCGATTCAAAAGCGTACGATCCGATCCGTCGATCGATTCAGAGACATGACCCAAAGAATCGATTCAAAGCAAATAATCTTGCATCCCCAATGCAAAACCCTTTTTTACGATACCAAGTGACGGGACGGATCGTCTGGCGGGTGGTAAACGGCACGCCTGTCCATAGCAGTTGCAGCAAAGATTTCATGGGCACTGCCACTGCGCCCGTCTACCTAAGACATAAGTTGACAAGTCCCATCTCTGTAATTTCACCAGCACCCTTACCCTTCAAAACCGGAACACAGTAATGCTCGCATTACCGTTTGGCGGCAGAAATAGGTAAGGTGATCTTCATCTGGTTTCGGTGCACTTTGTGGTTGGTCTACGCGACGTCTTTCGGTAGACGGTCGCCATTCGAGGTTTCTTTGACCCCATCGGCTATCAATATACACGAATAAAATATATACGAAATAAAATCAATATACACACTGCATATCATAGTTTGATTATGTGATAATGAAGCACCATCATAACCAGTAACCTATCACAAAGTCGATTTTTTTTTCGACATAACGTTTGTTCGAATTTTCATTACACCGAAAACCGAATTATAACGAAACCGTTGTTCTTTCAGGATATGTTGGATGTTTATCGCAAAGACACGATTAGGTTCGGTTAGGTTAGATTTAAAAGAAAAAATATTTTCCTCTCCAAATTACTTTCGAGGTTATGAAAATTCTTGCAAACGTTATTTCTGGAAAATGTCATTTCGAACTACTACTAGGTAACCACATAACCCTATTAATACGGTTCTTGAACTTAGAACAGACGTAACATAACACGAGGAATAATAGTAAACGACCTATTCTTGACCGTCGTCTTCATAAAGTATCATATTCATTGAAGGTGCAATGTATACGCTTCTATAATAAGATTCCAATTGATACTCAAATTTTGCCATTTACGACTTACTGCATATACATATACAACTTCTGCGTACTTGGATGACAAAAATCCGCGGTTTAGCTTTTTCAGATATTCTCGATTTAGGATATTTAAATTAAATATTGTAATGATAAATATACGACGCAAGCACATAGAAAAATTCGTGAGGTCCGTTGGTTCGTTCCGTGGCTTAGTTGGTATAGCGTATGGCACGGTATGCAAGAAGACGTCGGTTCGAATCCGACCGGATCGAAGGAATTTTTTCTGAGTGTTCGATCTTTGTATTAATAATTATAACAAACTAGTGGAGTAATTTCACAAAAAAATAATTGATTATCAATTCAATAAAAATTTAATTAACACAGTGAATAGCGACATCTCTCGCCAGGACTGGTAGCTGTAAAGGTACTAACTGGGTGATAAATCTATCAAAGATTTCTCATAGATGGCGATACGACTAAAAAGTCGTTGAAAGACCAAGTACAAAAACACAACGCAAGCACATAGAAAAATTCGTGAGGTCTGTTGGTTCGTTCCGTGGCTTAGTTGGTATAGCGTCTGGCACGGTATGCAAGAAGACGTCGGTTCGAATCCGACGATTTTTTTCTGAGTGTTCGATTTTTGTATTAATAATTATGATAAATATATTCAAATGTTTGTGTGCAAGGAGCAACCCCTTAAGTTTCTTGCTCATTCGTCTCAGGGGAATCTGCCTTACGAATGAGCCAGTAATGTTTAACCAGTATGACGATTTCTGGTGTAATTTGCTTACATGTGAAATAAAGATTATATTTCACTTTAATTCAGAATAAGTTATGATTGGTTAAATCACAACTCAGGACTGCCTGTACAACCATAACTTTTTTGTTTTTATTAAGTGCTGTAAAGGAACATAATATATTGCACCTTGTCTGTTCTTCTGAATATATTATTAGTATATCATTTTAAAATTATGTCATATTTAGTACCAAGTCAATGACCAATATGCGTCTAAATGAGAAAATATTTTTTTGAGATATGATAAACGTAACTTCTGATAAGTCGTCCACGTTAAATAATTTTAACAGTTTTTAAAAGATAATTTTGTGCTCTTTCCTATGCAGTTAAGAGGGAGCATGCCAAAAAAGTTTTGACGTTGGCTCCGCCCAAATTTGTGACACAAATATATGCCTGAAGTTCGTGTGACATGCGATAGGAGATGTTGAATTTTGCGCATTAAAAGTACCAATTTCGTTTTAGCGGAATAACTCTAAAACTAAAGGGATTAAAAAAAATCCGTAGTGACAGTTGTCGATCATGTATAAATATAATTAATTATCTAATTTTTGTCCTAATAGCCTGTAGCTTTTCTAGGATAAATCGAAAAAATGTGAAAATTTGAGGTCATTTCGTGATTTTTATCTATCGAGGAAACTTTATTGTTTTATGTTTCTGATTAGTGTCTATGCTTGAATATATCGTGTAGTTACTCATACAATATTTTATTTTTAACTTTAAAGTGGATATACCCCTCTAAAATCTAATCGAAGATTAGGAATTTTTCCTCTGCTCCCTCTTAAAAACTGATATTTCACCATTTGTCAGTTAGGCGAGTTTTAGTTAGTGGACAACTAAATTACACTAAGTACAATATTTCTGTACAATTAAAATGTTTTTTCCTTTCTCTGCGTACAATAACGCAAATACTCATATTACCGCACTATGGTGACCCTGTATCGCGGGTGCCATGGACATATACATAGATAACGACAAATTAAATGTTAGAAAACATCACATACGTTGCTATGATCCCAAAGTAACTAACGCACTTGTGTTATGGAAACGGAAACCACGTCGTCACCACAGACACCCGGACCGGAGACAATATCGTCGGCTTAGTGCAAGAAGTAATTAATTTTATATGGCAATTAATGACTTCCTGCAATAAACCGACGATATGGAAAAGTTTTTCTACATTAACCCGGCCGGGTATCGAACCCGGGACTCAAAGATCGTGACATCATGAAAACAGGTGTGCAAGCCATTCGACCACGGAGGTCGTCAATTGCACCCAAACTCACGAGATAAATAAATGTAAACCATACAAATGTTTGTCGCGGCCAGGGAATCGAACCGTGGACTTCTGCGTGCCAGTCCAGCGTGGTAACCGTTCGGCCACGGAGGCAGTTACTATGCTATTCATAGTAGATTTAAATTAAGAACGTTTGTTACTTAAATTTTTATTGAATTGATATTCATTTAATTTAATGTGAAATTACTCCACTAGTTTGTTATAATTATTAATACAAAGATCGAACACGCGGAAAAAATTCTTCGAATCGAACCGACGTCTTCTAGCATATGGTGCCAGACGCTATGCCAACTAAGCCACGGAACGAACCAGCGCACCTCACGAATTTTTCTATGTGCTTGTTGTCCCATCTTTGCATTTGGTTTTTCAACAACTTTTTAGCCGTAGCGCCATCTATGAAAGTATTTCGTCACCTTTACAAGCTACCAGCCCCGGCTAGAGATGTCGCTGTTCACTGTATTTAAATTTTTATTGAATTGATATACTTTATGTAGATTTTTTACAAACACTAAGTTGATTATTTTTAGTTATCTTACTTGTAAAAGTGAACACAAATAGACAACTTTTGTTTAATAATAAACGATGTTCGATTTTTAAACACCAAAAAAATATATCCCTTGTCAATTTTACGCCACCGCACCGGTCCATTAACTATGCGACGCGTTTTGGATTTCGTCAATTTATAATTTAAGGATGCGCGATAAGTGAAAAGAAAATTTAACTTCTTTAATATTTGTAATTAAGTTTTATTTAATCAGGATTTTTCACTACCATATTTCATTATTTTTTGAGAAATTACTCCACTAGTTTGTTATAATTATTATTAATTTTACAGATATTATACAAGTTTGTTACAAGTATTATATTTCTCCAACACTTACTTGTTTATAATAATAATCTCATCTTTTACGGAAATGTTTATTATATATTCAGGGTCGTATTCTAGAACTCTACTCAATGCTCAAGTCAGGATTGCACTGGAAATACGACCCTAATGGCAGGGACTTGACTATGATTTCGAGTGCTTTAAACCATACTCAAATCCTGAGCATTGAGTAGAGTTCTAGAATACGACACTCAGTCAGTTATATAATCTTTTTCGTTATTATTATATTAGGCTACCGTTACACCGTTACCATTCATGCGAGTTCTGACGAAAATGTGTTCGGACGAATACATCGGAAATCCTCGTCAGAACAAGGCGGTTATAAAATGCAAACATTAATTCGAATTATTTATGTAATTAACGTAAACGCCACATCAAAAATAAATACAAAATTGTAATTACTGGTAGTGTTGAGGTCTGTAGCAACTTTCACCCACTTTAGCTAAGAAATATCTCTGTTACGATCATTTTTGTCTCTCATATCCTACAAACACCTGTAAACAAGACTTATCAATTTATCGCTATCGATGGTGAAATAACCAAATCACTCTAAACTCAAAGCACGGAAACACGATGACGTTGTGTCAGTGTTAAACACTGTCATTGAAAAACAGGCGTTTATTTGCTTGGACGAATTTGACAGAACACAATTTCGTCAGAACGCTCATCCATAGTAACCATGGCCTTAGTTATAAAAAGCGTTCAGGGAAAAGCTCCCAGGACACTTAGTTACAATTGTTATGGCCGCTCCCTCGTCGGCTATCGTCAGACAATGTATTGTTTTATCATTGACTTACAAATAAATGGACGACGGGTCTAATACAAAAACCACGAAAAAAATGTCCCAAGTCAACCTATTTAAACGTAGTGACATGTAAAGGAATGTGAAAAAGCTAAAACGTTGAATTTGAATTTTAATGTCATCGCAGTACTGTCTAATTTTGCTTGCTTCGCTGTCAGTCGAACAAACGAAGACTAAAGCGTGAATGACGCTCTGTATACGATTTTAACGCCCTATAAGTTCGGACACTTTTTAACGCGGACCCGACGTCCATATAATTGTAAGTCAATGTGTTTTATGTATTAACGTTCTTGCTTGCTTGCCGTAAAAGCTCCCATGCTTGCTTAAAGATTCTTCGTGGCCATAATATAGACCTCTCTACGAAGCGTAAACCGCGAATAACCTTACAAGACGTTTTACTTAAGGATTTATAAGATTAACACTTCCTTTTTGTTATTAACACAAAAGAAAACAAAAGTTCCTTCGATCCGGCTGACTCTCAAACAATGAGGCGACTAATTCTAAAATTTTGCGACTAGAACCGACTAATTCACGACTTTCTGGGTGCAATCAGATCTAAGCTAAGAGCTGTGGTTCTCGAGATTCAAAAATGGTGCCGCCGAAATAAGCTTATTTCAGCGTGAACAGTAAAACACCTTAATAACTTCAAAACGACGTAACAACTAAATCTATTTTTTTAAGACTAGAACCGACTAAATCACGACTTTTTTTAGTGTAATCTGATCTAAGCTAGGTGTTGTGGTTCTCGAGATTGAGAAATGGTGCCGCTGGAATAAGCTTATTCCAGAGTGTACAGTAGAACACGCTTATAATTTTTGAACGGCGGACCGACTGAATCTAGTTTGTTGTGGCGACTTTTTTGTTCTGGCTAGTGAAATTTCTATAACTCGACCATAGTCACGCTGGAATAAGGCACGCTTTTGATCCAAGATTCAGAATATTCAAAGGAGTAATAACTCACCTGAGCACTTACATGGATATTCACACATTCCTTGTCGCCTCAATATTCTTGAAAGCGCTTGTGACAAAAACTTAAAACCGAGAAAATAATGTTATCAATAAAGAAACTAAATTAAAAAAATATACGTCATACCTTATTACCTAGGCAAAATAAAAATAGTAACAGATCGTGGTGGCGGCACAGTAGCAAATTAAGAACAGTCGATCGAAAGATCGACAATATATATAATATCATTGTACCGTAACAAGAAATTGTTACGGTACAATGGTATGTCAACGTAAGTAGGATTACAATCTAGTACAGAACTTTGAAATATCATATTTAACTCCCACTCATGTAATGTGATTGTCATTTGTTGCCCATATAAATAAATAAGTTATACAGTATTTTGCCCGGTTTTTAATTAATCAATAGTTATTTCCTGTTGTCCTACTTGTAATTTAATTGGTGTTACACTATAATATATTTTAGTTCTTTTAAATAAATTTTTATTGAATTGATATTCAATTATTTTTTGTGAAATTACTC